>NC_091441.1:22992066-23089566 GCF_964237555.1 Oryctolagus cuniculus | reverse complement strand
TCCGTGACCTTCTTTGAGCCCCTTTGTTCGTACATTTCACAGGAAAGCCCCCAAATCATTTTTCATGAAGTTTGATTTCTGCTATTCTCCTAAGGTTTTAATCCACCTCCACATTTTAGGAACTTATCCACAAATCAAAGCATATTTTAGTTTTATCGCTACTGAACATATTTACAGTTTTCAACACACACACAGCTAATCAAAATGTTTATGGGTTTGTAAAAGATGACCACATGGGTAACTATCTTATTTGTTCTTACATTTTCAGAAATGAACATAAAATTCAGATTCTTGTAGCTCACTATTTCATTTAAATGAGACTTTTTTTAAACCACAGTTTAAAAAAAAAACAAAAACTGATACAATGTATTAAAACACATAATAACAAGAGTCTACATGTAAAAATATAACTTTTACATACACAATTTCAAAATAATGATACGTTTGCCATTTGTTGCATAAAATTTACAAATGTATTTCATTACTATATAACTGGCAAAACAGGAGAACAGATGGAACATTTAGACCATTTTGATGGATTTATGGCATTTACTCAGTGCTGATAGGTGGAAAAACTACTTGAACAGGGATTTTTTTTTCTTAATACATGCCAAGATTGTGTGGCTGTCAAAATAGAAACGAGTTAGAGACAAAAGGATGCTGACAAATACTTAACTAGGAGCACTATTTGTTTACTGCACTATACACCAAAGTCAATCATTATAAAGATTCACGATGGAAATTGGTTCAATTGTGCCCAGACGTCAAAGCTAGCTATCTGATGAGTTGCTGTGCCATAGCTTGATCTATGTTTCTATCAAATATGTTAAGTATAAACTTCATTCATACTGGCCAGAGAAATACTGCACTACCCCTCCTCAAAAAAAGTGCAACTTAATGCTTTAGGACTGATAAGGCTTGTTATAATGCTGCATGATGATTGGATATTGGCATTTTTCAGACGAAGGAGGAGGCAGTTAAGTCATCTACTTTTTAGTAAACCCATTTTGAAAAGAAAAACAAAAAAAAAAGAAAGCAACAAAATCAATCAGCTCTGTCACACTACTTGCAATTTTCTCATTTGACAGTTTTTGAACTTTGTGGTTTTTTTGTTTTTGTTTTTGTTTTTGTTTTTTTTCCAAAAATCTGACCATGTATTCAGAAACGCCTCACTGCACACTACTTCGGCTACACAGGTAGGTAACACTTGAATCGTTTGTTAAATCACAGCCACTTTGATTATGTTATGTTTCCGATGATATAAACATTGGAAGGCACAGTGGTAACATTGTAGCATTCTAACCTTGTACCTCTGAAAATCCCAGAATAGGGTCACAAACGCAACATTACAATTCAGACAAACTCTTTTTGCCATGTCTTGGTAATGCTGCTTGTAATATCTACACGTGATGTGACTTTTAAGTCCTGTGTTCCCAAAAGACTAGAGAAACAACTTTCTACTTATTTATGAATGAGAAGCAACATCAGGGTCAGCGTTTCCTCCTGCACTACCCCTCCAGAAGCAGAGTTGGCACTACAGGTTACGATAACAAACCAGGGGAAGGGACAGAAATAAGACCAAAAAAAAAAAAAAAATTCCATATTTACAGTAAAATCTTTCTTTTAAAAAAGTTAATCAGTACTATTTTTTTTACAGGAGAAAAAAGTCTGAAACAAATGAACAAAAGCTTACCATAGTCACTAAATTTTTAATATATATTTATATATATATTTATATATATATTTGTCATAGGTCTATAAGATCCATCTGTTCCTCCTACCCTAAGGAATGGCTAATGTCATCACTTCGCTGTCAGGACGTTTGCTGGTTTTGTTAGCAGGGCAGCCGCGCTTCCCCTATCGATATCCAGGAATTATAAACACTAGCTGACTTGATACCAACAAAAACGTTCATGTCGTTTTCTTCAGAAGTACACTTTTTCATTATTGCAAGTTTACAATTTTTTTAAATTAAATATTTTTTTCAGACTTACAAATTAATTATATTTTTTTTTTCCAAAAGAAGTTTAGGCACAAATGCATTGTTCCACAGTGTGGAAGGATTGCCATTCAGTCTCTGGGCTGCGTCTCAGCCTGTACATACTGCTTTGCACATTCTGAATGATATGTTATAGAAAGTCGTCCCTCAAGTTGCACTTTTTCTTTCTTTTTTTTTGTTTTTCTGTTTTTTGATAATTGGGAATGGTGAAACCTCTTGCGTCTGCGATTCATAACTACTCAGACTTGTCTTATGTTACAAAAAAAGGGGTTAAGGAGAAGTGTTTATGTGGGTTTAAGATAATACAGCTGTTAAGGAAGTGGTCTCTTGTTTTAATGAAGCAATGTGGCAACTTGGACCTGAGAAAGGAAAAGAAGAGAGAAAATTCATTAATATGTTTTCTTTAAAACTTTTTCCAAGAAAAAAAACATCTGATTTTGGGCAAAATTAGACTGTTGTAGCTGATGTGCAGGTGGATTAACAAACGAATGATTTCATAAATGGCTGAAAACAAACTTGCCCTTTTACATCTGTCCCATGTGATTCGATGCGTCTCCCATTCCAGGGTGGGGGCCGGCCAAGGAGAGAGGGGGCGGCTCCGAGGACACCTTCTCTTCCTCCCTTCTTTTCAGACAGGCTGCCTTCGGATTTAGATTCCTTTCTGTGCAGGAAGAAAGCACAGGGCATTCAGTCAAGGCTGAGTTTTGGGGATGGACAGTGAGGTCGCATGTGCACATCTGACCCTTTCTCTTCGTTTCCACGTCATAGAAGGAAAGGGTCACCTGGTCAGTCAAGAGTAAAAGCTGAACTGGATAGTCAATCTGCATAGCTGCCTCATGTAGGTATAAAAATGGCTGGCGAAGCAACTAAATTAAGTTCTAGTTACTGATAGTGCTTACGGAAATCTCAGAAGAAAATTCTAGAACTTCAGTATGAGAGAAAGAACATTGCCTTATAGACTTAGGCCTGGATACGATTACGCTGAGTGATGCTTCAGTCTACCTGTCTGCTACTGCTCAAAGACCGTTCACGCGGACCACGGGCACTGACCTCGGACTTGCTGCTCCAGGCTGAGGATGACGGCCACGGCCTGGTGCAGGATCAGGAGCTTGGTCTGGGGCTTGTCACTCTTGAGGTGGAGCTGCACCATGCGGCCTAGCTCCTTGAAAGCCTCGTTGATGTCACGCACCCGCAGGCGCTCACGGGCGTTGTTGGCCATCCTCCGCTCCTTCTCGCGCTCTGCCTTCTGCTCTGGGGTCAGGTCCTCATCATCATTATTGCTGTGAGACAAAAGATATGCAACATTTTCTAATGGTGTGGGGAAAAATAAGGCGTCGTAATTATTTTTTCTTCTTACAGAGTATTTAGGGAACTTTTGCGCTTCAAGCCAGGTCCTTGTAGAATTGTATATCCACTTGACCTTGGGACTGGCTTAGACATCTGTGACAGTCCATATACAGGATCCTGGGTTTCTTTAGACACTGTACCCAAACCAAATCGGGCAGCATGACCTAGGTTAAGGTGAGGGCCCATGGTGTGGCCATACTCATGTCAGGTGGGCGAGAAGTGCAGGGGTGGAAATGGAAAAATGAAGCTTTCATTGATGAAATTACACCCTGCAAAGCAAGCCACCATCAATACAGGCTTAGCCTGCCCTGTGTAACCACACATAAGAACCAGAGTTTCCAAATAATCCTTTTTGTTTTCTTTAACTTGCACAGTATGACATCTGGAACCTATGTAACAAGTGACTGAATAAAGATTTCAGTGAGTCAAAATAAACATAAGTCAGTTTAATAAGAGTAAGAAGAAAGCCCTACATTGAAGATACTAGAGCTACGGAGGTGAGGACAGCACAGCTCTTGTCCAGATGTCTTGTCCAGGTCTGGCCATCCACTTGGCCTATTTGCATCTCATGTACTCCATGTATTAAATCAAAAGTCAGAAGAAACATGATTTCCATGGCTTTTAACATAATGAATGTCTATGAGCCCCCAAACAAGTTGGGGAACTCCAAATTGGTATTGGCTATGTAAACAACATAAAAACCCAACTTCTACTTAAAAATGACCACGACCTCACCATGAGCCAAAAACTAAGCAAAAGTGAATCTCTGATTGTGAATCCTATAATTCCTAACAAAGGCATAGTTGGATACAGTGTAGTCTGGAAAGATGATACCGGTTCAGTCCATTTCTGGGTATCACGGTGACCCATATGAACTTCACATAGATGGGAATTTGGATGATGAGACATCTGGAAAGCCCATCGCCTGCAGGAGGTGTCATGGGAGCAGGCCTTGGGGGAGATGTCTTAAGAAGGCAGAACACAACCAAGAAGTCTGAATGACTATCCACAGTTAAATTCAGTGAGAAACTTTTTTTGTGTGTGAAATACCAAAAACAAAGTAAACATCACTGAAAAGCAATCAACTCTCCATGACAAGAACCTCTGTGGAAGTGATCTTCTACAACAGTGTTAGCCTAGAGAATCAAGCACAGTCTTATCAGCCAGGAGGGTCAACTTCTGATTTAACACTCTACAAATCTGCAATATTCCCAGAATGGAGCTGATAGGTCATATCATCTCAGAGCTGCAGGACAAGTGGGAGAGCTTATCTAGTCAATTTGATGTCTCCATGTACACTGAATGAATGCTGGCTTAGACTGGAAGATTCTGATCATCTTCCACTACGAAGAATTTCTGGGTAACTTCCAGAATGACAAGAGCACCAACCACATGAAGAAGCACCAATCAATGAGAAATCAGAGTATTCTTGGATTGCAAGAAACTGTTGCACATAAAGATGAGGTATCTACGCCAGGAACATTTAGGTGGATAAGGAAAGTGGAGGAAGAGGAGGAGAGATGCTGTAAGACGGCTCCTGTCCCATAGGTTAAATTAACCGCCTTTCCAGATGACAAGTCTGCCCCAGGAGTGTGTGGGTCAACACTCAACTCCCCTGAGCCATCACAGAAGGCCCTCTTTCTCTGTCTTCTGACACTCCCAATGCTTCACTCCTCCAAGACCTCTGCAGGTGCCAAGGAAACCAAGGTTACTATTAATTCATTCCTATATCCCACTAGGCAAATAGGCTGCAATAAGTGAAAGGGAACAGAATGGAACTTATGCTGAGCTTGTCCTGAAGCTAAAATTTTGAGCAGTGTGTTTTTTTTTTTTAAAGACATATTACTTATTTGAAAGAGAGAGAGAGACTGATTGATATTCCACAGTGCCAGCTCCAGGTTTCCCACATGGGTAGCAGGGGCCCAAGCATTTGGGCCATTTTCCACTGCTTTCCCAAGGTGCATGACCAGGGAGCTGGATCGGAAGTAGAGCAGCCAGGACTTGAAGCTGTGATCACATGGGATGCTGTCCTCACAGGCAGCAGCTTAACCCACTGCTCCACCACTCAAGCTCCTTGGGCAGTATTTTTACAACCTTGAGAACTGCACACCTTGCACAAAGGGGACTTGGAAATAGGAAGACTACTATTTAGAATGTGCCTTTCACTTAGAAATTAATTGATTATGCAAACAAAACTGCCTGGATTTGCAAAGCATTGCTTTACAACACTGTTTTGCAAGTATACAGCAGGAAATGCCACAAAAGTGACCTTCCAACACAAGAAGGTTCTCAACAACCAGTTAAAATGCTGTGAACCTTCAAGGAAGCCATTACTATGCATAAGGTACGGCCACTAGCTAAGTTACCAAGGCTTAACAGAGAGGTGGCACTAACAGAGACCACACTTACAGAGAAGCTGTTCAGGATGTCAAATTCCCTTCTTGGGATTTCTTGCCAAGGTGGCCAAGCATCAGGAGACAGCAAGGATGGTGGGAAGGGGCGTGCTTGAAGTGTTTAGCATTTAGGGGACTGTGGCAAGGCATGCAATCTATGTCCATAATTCCATGGGCAACATGAGAATGCAGCATGTTCTTAATTCATAAAGATACAAATTCATACTGGATACAACCTGAGAAGCAAGGCCTTAAGAGAAAATACGTAGTCTTAGGACCAACTGCTTTAATTTGCAAATAAAAACAACCCAAAGGAATTAAGGCAAAGTACAGGGTGTCATGGTTTCAAAACCCATCTGACTACCAGATTAGAATTAAAGTTCAAGGACACAGATTCTAATTTAAAGATACCAGATACTTAAGAAATCAACCAGAAGCTATTTTCTCGCAGTTGCATTTTCTGTGGAAAGAAGAACCCAGGATGGGGAAAAAAATAATCAGCAATTTAGGCAATACCCTTTTACACCAACATATTTAAGATAAAGCTGGAAATTTCAGTATTTTCTCATTTTAGAGAAGTTAACAGTTGCATATACATTAATCGAATTTTTAACGTGGCTGAGATCTCTTTTTAGAAATGTTTGGAAAGAACATTTCTGACCAAATTGGTAGAATACGTATCATTTGCAAATGAAATGGTTTGTATTTGAATCAGTTACAAATTGTTTTTACGGTGTGTAATCCGTGTTGGGTCCAAATTCATAAATGCAAAGTCATTTCAGCCTTCCCTAGAGCACGGGTATCTGAATCGACACTTCTCGCGCTTCTAGAGTGGGCCTTTCCTTTTGTTTTGAGCTGTAGATTTACCTGCCAGGAAAAAACTGAATAGTTTCTTCCTGTTCTGTTCACTTCATCAAAGTCCAATAAAGGAATTAAATGAAGCGACAGTATTATATACTGTTACCTAGATCTTGACCTAGTAATTGATTTGATATCCTTCTTGTCGTCATCCAGTTTCTTGTCCTCAGCAGACTTGGTGTCTTGCAGGTTCTCATCACCCTCGTCGTCGGACTTGATCTCAGAGCTGCCCGAGGAGACGCTCTGCCCCTGGAGTCCTGGTGGCATGCCTGCAGACCAAGGAATCTGGGTGACACACGTGCACCAAAAGCTCACTGCACGCGCACACACACACACACACACAAATGCAGACGCGGGGACGCCAGAGACAATTCAGATTGCTCTACTGTGATCCTCCTGTCACTTGTTCCCTGATACCTGGTGAAGTTTCAAAGATGCACCTGCAGAAACAAGTTTTCCCTGCATTGGCTCTGAGGTTAAATCCTATTTTGCAATCTTTTGGAGTAGATGGTAATTTCACTGTCTACAAAACATCAACTTAATTGCAATGAAAATCATAATCATGAAAATCACACACCTCAATGTTCTGATTAAGAACCCAAGTAAATATCAGCTATTATATTGAGTTTCTTCCATATGCAATGATTTAATAGAAAAATGTCCTTAAAATATAATTCCCAGGGAGTACGCTAAATATGTGCAGTCAAGGCTTCAATAGATCCCCTAATGATATTCTGAAATTAGGCTTCTCTTAAGGAGTAATCAGCATTTAAAAATGGTACATATAGAAGGTAGTTCACTGCTCACTGAAGAAATTTCTGGCTTTATCAATGCTCAACTTTCCAAGATCACACCACATTTTAAAATGTGACTCTAAGAGGGGAAGCATGTCTCTCTATTGACAATCTGTGCAGTCTAGAACCTTGCCACTGAAAATTCAGCGCATGGGCCAGGAGCATCCTTATGACCTAGGAGCCCACTGGAAATCAGAACCCCAGGCACACTGAATCAGAGTCTGCACTTTAACAAGACCCTCGGGTCACACTCACCACATTACAGCTTGAGATGCACAGATCTAGAACAAAAACAAAGGCTCTTGAAAATAGAGGCCCACTAATTATCAAGGTACTTTAAGAAGTTCATGGAAAATGGAAATCAAAGAATAAGATCCTTTTGGTGCAAAAAGAAACAAAACTGAAATCCATGCATATGAGAGGAATTCAGAACTTCATGAAAAATGCCTATTACAAAAATATCGCGCATGGATTTCAATTTTTTTTTGCACCAAAAGAAATCCTTTCATTCCATTTCCCATGAATTTTTTGAAGTACTCTTCTATTAGTGTCCAGATAAAAATGGGCAGACACACCCATATATAAAAAGCACACTCAGATTCATTCCATGTTTAACCACTGAATAGATGCTTATCTCTGTCCCTGTGGCAGTGGTACAATTTTTTTTTTAAACACAAGAAGGAGTTTTAAGGAGATGTTATTTCAGTAACTCCTCCTCGGCTAGCCAGCCAGCGGCATAAGGAGCCTGGAATCCAGGTTTTGTCCCTTGTAGCACAACTTCCAGGGGGTCACAGAGAGTCCCTTATAGTCAGTGGTACAAGGCCATGGTTACAGGGCTACATGACTCAAGAGCACACGCTATCCAACCAATTCCACTTTTTAAATGTACCTACATTTCCTTCCATCTTAAACAACAAAAACAATTTCCTTCCTTCCTATTCATTTGGAAATATCATTTTCAGACCACAACTAACCACATTAGAGGACCCGAATGAGTACAATGTGGAAATAGCTAAAATAAAATTTCCTCTCATCAGCCCGTTGCCCCATTCCCTGCTGAAATAAGACCAGGATTTCAGAGGATGTTTGAAGAAAACAGTTACTGAAGAAATGCAATTAGCAGGCTAAGTTCTGTCCTGACTACTTTCCCATTTACTTACCATTTTTGTACCACATTTGTTTCTTGGTTTCCTGCCAGTGCTTCCTGGAGGCTGACGCCAAGGAAGCTTGGTATCCACATGAGGTCTACTCTTGTGTAAAATGAGGTCAGCTGTGCCCTTCTGGGGCCCACTCACCTCTGTAAGGGTCCTGGGGTGGGTTCAAGTCAGGGGAAGTTGCAGACTGGACAGGAAGCTGTGGAACCGGAACCTGATTTGGCAGAAGGGAATGGCTGCCTCTCAGGGCCACACCATCCTCACGATGGGCACCAACCTGAAAGGGTGACAGGAAGCACAGGGTCAGCGGCTGCCAGGCCAGGGACGGAACCAAGGAGGTGGCCTCTGAAAAACAGTACTCCCAAGCACATTCACTAGAGGGCGCTGAAGGACCGCACATGCACCTAGCGCTCCCTGCAGAAACACTTAACGCTCGGTAAGATGCCGAGCTGTACATCCAGTGACAAATATGGCAGAGGAGCTCAGGCAGGTAAAACGTCAAATTGTCTCCCAGGGTGCTGCAGTGGAGCGCACTGATTCGTACCCATCTGTCTTCCATCATGTCCGCCAACAGATCTGACAATTATCTTAATGCCCATATGCTTAATTGTGGGCTTCTCAATTCCCCCATTGCTATCGGAAATCCTACAGGAATTTCAATTTGGCATTCGACTTTCATTTCAGGGGATAAGATTCTCAGGCCTGCCATTTTTTTTTTCCATAATGCCAGCTAAGCCTCTGACAGCGGAAGCTACAGCAGTATGGGACATAGCCCCTGCTCGGTACAAATATAATAAAATGTCACCTGGCTTTCCAAAACTGGCAGCCCATTCCAAATTAATGTTTACTGTATTTCATCAGCTGCTGAGTTCCAAATCCAAAGGGGGACAGTTTCTGCCAATGCCACCACACCGGAAAATGTACCAATAAAGGTTTTATTAAACACACCAGTAATGCCATCATTGCTGTGTGAGGATGTTTGGACATTTTTCCATTTTTTTTTCACTATTCTGATCCTAGAAAGACACCATATTGTAAATACTCTTTATGCTTCCAAGAATAAAATTATAGAGTACAGCATGATTACTTGATTTGGAAAAAAAACACTGCTGAGCTTTTTATTAACTACTACTGCCTACTCTGGGGTCCAGAGACATTGTGCTTGTGGCCGTGAGACAGCACTTACTGACTTGATAGCATATGCCTCCAGGCAAAACCATTAAGCATTTGTAAACCATGAGGAATATGACCAGTTCACATTCTCCTTCGTATTTTCATGTAGTCGTTTTGGTAGCCTACTGTTAAGTGAGCATTTACTAAGACAGTGGTCCTAACACCAAAACATATTTATCTGTGCACTTACACTGCTATGAGTCAAATTTAGTTTCTCCAGTTCAAAAATATAAAACCACAAAGCTGAATCTTCACTCTTTTGTTTGCTTCCAAAATGTTTTTAAAGAATATGACCAAAGAATATGACAATAAGCATTTGAACCAACAACAATGAAATTCACAGGCCAGAATTTCATGCTATTTAAAAGCAGCCAACTATTAATGATCACCTTTCTCTATATCAGCACATCCTAAAAGAACACAAAAGAAAATACTTTGGGCGTGGGATCACATAAATCATTCTAATTATTCAAGTTCAAAATACAGTAAGAAGAGTGAAGGACTAAAAGCTTTTGAGTATCAGGAAGAATAAATGGGTGTTTTAGCTGAGAGATCTGGGGAGTTCCGTGCTATCATGGGTTCCTGTGTCAAGACACAGGCTTTTCTGGGTGGGTGTCATTTAGCCTCTCTCCATGGCTGCTTCTCGTGCATTGAGACCCTAAATATTTCCCAAAGCAGCCCGTTCCACTTTTACCACGAACTGAACTCTTTGTTAATTCCACTCACCAGTCTCAGTTTCCACCTGTGATGTTCACGGATTAAGTGCAAGCCCTTTTCTAATAGTATTTGCCTCTGCTGCTGCACCACCCGGGGCTTTCCTCCACACCTGGAGTCTGCGCTCTCAGCAGGCCACGCCCAGCCCGCGCCTTTGATCACGGCTCACTCACTCTTCCGATGCATTTTTGTTTTTCCTTCTGAACAGAAGCAGCAAAGTTGCTTCTGATGTGCCAGTTTTAGACTTGTGCACTCAGAACACGGAATCAACTGGTGATCCTTTTGGTCTAATATGTCAACGCCTACATGTGAATTTTACAGGCCTTGGTCAAGGTAGCTCTTTATGTCTGCCAATCACTATAAGCCTCCATAATGACCTTAGGGCCGATTCACTGTGATTGGCATTTCCAATGGGCCTGTTTTTTTGAATTTCCACAAAGGATGACTCCAAGCCAGAAAGCTGGCGGGGAGGCAGGCTGGAGTGCAGGAGAGAGGTGTATTTCCTCTATTTCAGTGTCTACGCTAGCAACACCCTCAAGCCTTTGTAGGCACTAAGGATAACACTTAAAGCACCTGCAGCTACTGATCCTGAAATGTTTGTCCCTCCAGCTTCCATTTAGCTTAGTTTTCACAAGAGGAAAAAAAAAAAAAGCTAACAACCAATCACCTTTTTATTTTCTTTGCCCCAACTATTATGAAAGACAATGCGACCAAGAGATAAATAATAATGACAGTCAACTGTGTCTAGATTCTAATTCTTACTGGGTTTTTTGCTGTGTAAGCAACATGAGTTACACAGATGCAAAATGAAGAAAATGACACTATAAGTTATATAGAATAAACCCCAAGCTTATTGGATACATGTGAAGAAAGAAAAACTGGTATAGAATAAGGACACAAGAATTAGCATCATGGGCTTTAATTTTGAAAACTAGCATATTACTAAATAGTAATAGCCCATGTGGTTCAGGAGTGTTCAGAACCTGAGCTACCTTCACCTTAGCATTCTTTGTATTTTGTTCACATCTATTTGATTTCAAATCTTTGTTTTGTATAACAGTAATAATAATAAGTATTAGAAATATACTTGGGACTACTGTTGTTCCAACTATGTTTTTGGGAGGATTACATGTATGTACTTTATCTAACTTGATCCACTTTCAGTAGATCATATTACATCATCTCAAATAACATCAGTTGGTTGCCACAAAGGAAGTCAGAGACAAAGTTGTCCTTTGTGTTTTAAGGCCTCCCTTGTAAACTACGTGTGTTCCAGGTCACACGCAAGACCTCTGACCAGGCCACATCCATGTGGCAATGAGCTTGATTCTTCCAGATGAATTCCATTGCCTAGGGCTATGGAGCAGTATTCCAATTTGAAGAATTAGTTTTGCTTTGCTTGTTTCCTTAGCCACAGACAGCACATTCTAACCCTATTTATTTAGCTTTCAGAAACATTATTTCTGGTCATGTAAGAGATAAGGAAAGAGAAACCGGGGATGGTCAGCCCGAATCTTTTACCAGAATAACTTAGAAACAGGCAGAGCAACTAATACTGCCATCTGTATGCACAAGGGTCAGTAACTTGTCTACCACCATATAAAAAATACATAAAAATGTAGCTGATTCTGTCAACCTACAGACAGATTCTAAGGATGAAGCATGGTGCCCAGTTTCAGAAAAATCCATGCTTCTTTAAAGCCATATTCTGATAACCTTTTTATCTAGATAACAGTAGTCTAAAGTTAAAAGCCAGCTTATGAGAATAACTGATTTTATTAATACTAAATTTTTTTTACAATCTTTAAGGACAGTCTTCTCATAGCCCCATATAATGTAGCTTTAGATATATTTATGTTAAAAGTAAAGATAAAACTTAAGCATTACTTGATAACTATTAACTGACTGACCAAAGAGTGCATTTATCAATTCAACCTATATTTTCTAATCTAACTGTCCCTTTGTGAGGTGTTGGGGGAAAAGTGATGAGTAACTCAGCTTTGGCCCCTGCCCTCATGGCACTTCTAACGCTCCTTTGTGAGAATTCACTGTGGCAAGTTCAATAGTAGGAAACATGGCTACTCAAGCTTGCTCAAATGAAAGACTTAGGATGATTTCTATAACTTATGTTTTAGACCTAGAAAGTTTTGGAAACTGAGGCCACTCCTTGCTTCCTCTGCCCCATTATTTAGCTTTTCTCTCTCCTCTGGTAGGTACCTTTGCTTCTGTCTGGCTTCCACACTCTCATGACTACAACCTCCATGGTACCTCCTGGAACATTCTTTCAAGTCTGCACCTTGGGCTAAGTCCCTCTCTGTCCTAGCATTTCCAAGCTCTGGCCAAGGCCATCTGATGACCCCACTCATCATTTTAAGCAGACATGGGTGATCCTGTGAGAACCCATGGCATCCTTGGGCCATTCTAGGATTGGGTGTTTTCCTGGTCCAGTGAGACAAGATTATGGGGTTCACACATGGTAGGCTTAGCCTGCCACTTCCCTAGACCTTCATGGCTGGGGTACTGGTACAAGCAAGTATTGAAGTTACATTATTTCTCAGGGCAGGTATTTAAATTTCTCTACAAAGGCCACCAATTTTTTAAAAAAGATTTATTTTATTTATTTTGAAATAACTGAGTTAGAGAGACAGAGAGAGGTCTTCTATCCTCTGGTTCACTCCCCAATGGCCTCAACCAGCTTAGTCAGAGTTGAGCCCATGTGGGTGCAGGAGCCCAAGCACTTGGGCCATCTTCCACTGCTTTCCCAGGTGCATTAGCAGCGGGCTGGATAGGAAGTGGAGGAGCCAGGACTTGAACCAGCACCCATATTGGTTGCCGGTGCCCCAGGCTGCGGCTTGAACCCACTGTGCCACAGTGCCAGCCAAGACCAATAATTTTTTAAAAAATTTATTTGAAAGGCAGAGAGAAACAGTGGGCAGGAGGGGAGTCTTCATCCTTGGGCTCAGTCCCCAGATTTCACAAAAGCCAGGATTGGGCTAGGCCAAAGCTAGGAGCCAGGGACTCCCTTCAGGTTTTCCATATAGGTGGGAGGGACCCAAACACCTGGCCCATTATCTGCTGCCTCGCATGGTGTGCATCAGCAGGAAGTCTGAGAGGAAATAGAGGCAGCACTCGATCCTGTGCACTCTCAAAGAGATGTGGGCATCCCAAGAGGCAGCTTAACCCATTGCATCAGAAAGTAATACTCCACTACTTCTTTTGAATCATATAAGCACCATATAATTTTCAATATCCTTATTTTGTGAAGAAAAGATTGGTATGCTGGAAGCATGTTTATATCACAGAACTTAGATTTTAAGGATTTGGAGGGATTTGGCAATCAGCTGTAAACTCTTCATTTTCCAAAGAAGAAAGCTAAGGCTGGAAATGGTTTAGTAACTCAGCCAATGTCTAGTTAGAAGACTAAAACAGATTTGAATCCAGAAGCACTGAACAATTTGATTGGATATATGCATATATACAATTTTATATATTACATTGGGTATATATAAATGTAGATGGATACATGAAGACAGAGAGAGAGGTGGGTAGAGTTAAGGGACAAAAAGGGATTACTTTTTGGAGCTTTTGTCTTATAACACACACTCGCAGACAAGCATATTACACACGTAAGTACACATGTATATAGATTTGAAAATCATTTGTAGTTTCTTTATCATAGGAGAAAAAAATCATAGTTCACCACCTCAGGCCAAGGCCAAGATGTCTAACTAAATTACAGATTTTAATATTTGCCACAACTCCTCCAACATAAACAGATTTAAAAGACATGCAGTTTCAAATTAGGTGGCTGTTGGCCAGGTGGTTTTATACGGGGATGCGTAGAGCATCTTGGTAAATATCCTTGTCCTTATCCTCAAGCTAACAACAAACACCACAAACAAAAAAGACATTCAGTGTTTTTGCTCTCTTTGTTTCCAGGGAGTATTGTGAAAAGTAATTATTCTGTTGTATTTAAGAGGCCTATTTCATGGATGGGAAAATGTATCAAATTTCATTTGGCAGTTATTCAATCCTAGTTAATGTTATCTCCAGAGATAACTGCTTCAAAATGGGCTTCCAGACCTCAGTTCCTTGTATTCTACCATAGTCCTCTAAAGGGTGTAGGGCAAAAACTATAGAGAACGTGTCATCAATTTCTAGCTTAAGTGATAATGACAGAAAACCAGATATCAATATTTGGGTGCATCAAAATTAAACTTTGTTACCAATGTTATCTGGCTCAAAATACTTCTTTTGACATAGGTGCTTTTTAGAAAGGTGAAAAACAACAAGACTTTGGGGCCAGTGCTATGGCATCCCATATGTTCCACTTCCGATCCGGCTCTCTACTATGGCCTGGGAAAGCAGTAGAAGATGGCCCAAGTCCTTGGGCCCCTGCACCTGCACGGGAGACCCAGAAGAAGCTCCTGCCTCCTGTTTTCAGATTGGCCCAGCCATTGCAACCATTTGGGGATTGAACCAGTGGACCTCCTCCCAGCCCCCCACCCAACCTCTGGCTCTCTGTAACTCTACCTTTCAAATAAATAAATAAATAAATAAATCTTGAAAAAAAGTTTTAAAAAAATTAGCAAGACAGGGGCTGGCTCTGTGACATAGCAGGTACTGGCACCCTAAGTGGGTACTGGTTTAAATCCCGGCTGCTCCACTTCCCTCCCAGCTCCCTACTAATGGCCTGGGAAAGCAGTGGAAGATGGCCCAAGTGCTTGGGCCTCTGCACCCATGTGGGAGACCCAGAAGAAGCTCCTGACTCCTGGCTTCAGATGCCCCAACTCTGGCCGTTGTGGTCATTTGGAGAGTGAAAGAGCAGATGGAAGACCTCTCTCGCTCTCTGTAACTCTGCCCTTCAAATAAATATTTGAATCTTTAAAAAAATAGTAATAAGGCATTCAGGCAAAGAAAAAAGTCCCTGGGAACTTTAATTTTACACTCTTGTTTCTTCACAAACACCTAAGAAAAGTCGATGGGAATTCAGGGTAATTAAAAACTCCTTGACACAAAAGGCAGTGCTGGTGTCTGAACTGTAATCTCTCCATAAAATACCAATTATACATGACAGTTGTGGAGTACTGGATTTCAGATCTCTATCACATGAGAGAAAAGTAAACTTACTTTCTCAAATGTGCAAAACACCACTGATCCCCAAAGTGCATCTTTTAAAGATGCAGAAGTAGCCATGTGAACTTTTTTCAGTGACTCACAGGTGGAACTGAACGTTCACGAAATGGCAGCAGCCAGGAAAGACAGCAGGGGCCCAGAGAGTCTAGAGACAACAGAGCTACCTCTAAGAACCTCTAAGGTGTTGGGGAAAGACCTAAAGACTGGACATTCTGGCCGGCGCTGTGGCTCACTTGGCTAATCTTCCACTTGCGGCGCTGGCACCCTGGGTTCTAGTCCTGGTTAGGGTGCCGGATTCGGTCCCGGTTGCTCCTCTTCCAGTCCAACTCTCTGCTGTGGCCTGGGAGGGCAGTGGAGGATAGTCCAAGTGCTTGGGTCCCTGCACCCGCATGGGAGACTGGGAGCAAGTACCCGGCTCCTGGTTTTGGATCGGTGTAGTGCTGGCCATAGTGGCCATTTGGGGGAGTTAACCAATGGAAGAAAGACCTTTCTCTCAGTCTAACTGTGCTTGTCAAAAAAAAAAAAAAAAAAAAAAAAAAAAAAAAAAAAAGGACTGGACATTCTTCAACCACAAATGGTAATTTCCATTTTCTTTTGTTTAGAGCATTATCTCACCTTTTTATCCTCATGCAAGTAAACATTTAAAGGACTTCTCACTGAATTCAGATATGGATTGAAATGGTTTTTTTGCTTGGGCTTTGACTTGATTTTTACTATGTTTATTGGGAGAAGACTTCCTGTCTTAAAGACACACAATTTCCTTTTTTTCCCCCCAGTGTTTACAGTTTCACTTATGCTTTGTCTGAATTTTAAGGTAATTCCTTATTGTGCAATCCTTGGAGATTTATTTAATGCTTATTCTCCAGAAAATAAAATAATTTTCAAGAGGATTTAAACACCATCTAAATGATCCTGACCTTGACAGCCCTTATCTGTCATGTGACCCTGTGTGCCGGAACTTCCCTGAACTGTCCACCAAAATGGTTAAAATGAATGATTTTGTGATCTAGTTAGCGATGCAAATGGCTGCAAGCTAAATTCAGTTCATCTTTCGTTTTCTAACTCATAAATTCCATCTATTAGAGCTGTTTCATTTCTCCCTTCTGCATCTCCACTCCCCCACCCCCCATTCTCTGCACCACTTTCCTACAGTGGAAACCATAAGCAGATGCAGTGCACCCAGTGGGCACAGAAGTAGGAGGAGGCCGAATGAGCCCATTCCATCCCTTCCCTGCTCCAAGTAGCAGACTGTACGGAACTCAATCCCGTCACCCCCATGAACCAAGCCCCTCTAGGATAAACTGTGGGGGTACTTCCAAGCAGCTGCTTTTGTTCAGAGCCAAGCAAAAGACAATGGGACACGTGAGGTGGAATTGTGGATCCCTGAGTCATGCTACTGAGTGGGCACACACACTCACAAAGTCACATCCCAGATGATTCTGCACTGGAGATTTACCATGACCAACTGGCCTTTATTTTCCAGAAGTTTTTCTTATTATTTGAATAGCTCGTGGACGTTATAATGTACTTGGAAAGGGACTGTAGGTGTAAAGACATTTGCCTAAACTCTTCCCCATCTCCTTCTAAATCCTCACCCTTTGTTTTTTTTTTTTTTTTTTTTTTTTTTTTTTTTTTTTTTATCTTGAATGCAATACTCTCTCCCCAGCCCCTGGTCCCTCACAGACTAAGTTTCCAGCCTGTTCATTAAATTCCCTATTGTTCAATGAATCCAAGACTTCTGCCTTGTGCTGCTGTGTCCTTCACTTAGATACCCTGGGGCCATCCCCCAGGCCCCTCCTATTCTTAACCGCCTGGACTCTCAGGTATCTACTCATGGCCCCTATTCTGCTGGGTTCACACTCATATCAGTAGAGCTTGAGCCAAGCCCTTCCTGCCCCATCTTCTCATGGCTCCCTGACTGCTTCTCTCTTACTAATCCCACAGATCCCCTTGCTGTGCCTTTCCAGACTAAGTGGCTCTCCAGAGCTCTACTTTCTTACCACCTTGCTTTGCCCAGATGGGGCTCTTCCTGACTATTCTTTGAGACATCACCCTCAAAACACATTCAAGAGCATCACTTAGTCGTGCAGGGCATAAATCTTAATGATCGTGGTTCTGCTGCCATTCCTAAAAGCCTACATGTGAGCAGTGAGCATCCCAAGGGCAGGGACTGGCTGTGGGTCACAGGCTAGTACAGTGATACCGAAGTGAGCAACCAGATGCTTCCTAAATAGCAAAGAATGGCACATATCACATGACATGCATCTGTGAGATGACATCTGAAATCTAAAATGTGATATTGTCAAACACACCTTGGGTGTGTTTCCATCCAATAATAAACATTTCATTTAATTCAACAAATGCTGCTTGAGTGTCTCAATATACAAGGCACTATTTAGGCATTTTCAAGGAAAAACTAAAGAAGAGAGACACCTAATATTCTACAGGTACTTACATTTAATGATGGGATGATATAATTTCTACAGAGGATAAAATAAGATGAATGCCACAAAGAATACAAGGTTATGTAGGGTATGAAAGGGTGATGAAATTATATTTGATTGGGAAGCCAAAGACTGCTACAGGAAGAAGGTGGCATTTTTACATAAAGAAGCAGAGAGACTTTTCATTTGCAACATCTGGAGCCAGGCTGGGCCAACATCAGGATGCAAGCCCTCAATCCAGGCTTCACATGTGGGTCACAGGGACAAGTACTTGGGCCATGACTTGCTGCCTCCCAGGGTGCAAATTAACAGGAAGCTAGATTGGAAGCAGAGCTAGAAGTTGAACCTAGACACTCGGGTATGGGATATGAATATTCCAAGCAGCATCCCGACCACTTCACCAAATATGCACTCCTAGATGCATATTTTAAAAATTGACATATAACACTAATAAACATCTCAATTGCAAATGAAAATTTGTTTTTCCATCAATAAGTAGCATTCTTTAAGTAACTGTGTGTGTATGAAGACACAAGCAGCTAAGGACTATGTACTAACATGTGTTTCCATGTTGTCAGAATACATATTTCTGACCAAATGTAGATTTTGGAAAAGCCCTTTATAAATCTCAATGGCTTTCCTACAAAGTGAACAACACAGGGCGCTGTGGACACAAATGGTACCTCACTGTATGTGTGCATTACTGGCCCCAATGATTCACTCTTATTTAACTGCAGTGAAGTCTTTCATCTCCCTGCTATACAATAATAGCTTCCATATGACCAGTGGCTCTGCTATAAATAAGATCAAAAGCAAAAGAAAGGATTTAATAAAAGAAAATGACATTAAGAGTATCATTAAATCAGGGGGAAAACCCCCAATATCCAACTTTTCTTTTGGGGGGGATACGGAAAGGTGCAATAAAATATTATAGAGTAGGAAGCAGCTCCTGCATCTCCTGCAGACATTCACAGCAATAGGCACAGACCAAGCCCATGTGAGTAAGCCTCAGAGTGGCAGAGACCAAGCAGGATGGAGGAGTAGGGGCAGAACGTCCCCCCAAGGCTCAGGCTGAAGGACAGGTAACACACCGAACAGCAAGGTCCACCTTGGGAAGAACAGAGTGGAGTGTGTCAATGGCAAGCATCCATCCCTTTCTTCGCTCCCCTCTGTTTTACTTAATGGAGATAGACTTTTGGGTAATCCAGGGTTTCTCAGAGAATCATAACATTGCTCAACTCTAGGACATGAGTTCTGAGAAAGGAAGTTTTTTTTGGCAGTGCACAGTTACTTGATATGAAGAGCCAACTTCCCAAACAAATTTTCTTCTGGTTCTTAAAAAAAAAATTGCAATGTTAATCTCGATTCCCGACTGGATAAACAGCTGCTAATAACCTCCAGCTCCCGGGGGAGGAGGCTAACCTCCTTTCATCTTCAGACGAGTGGATACCTGACGTGCACTGCACTTTAGTGCTTCCACATGTTTCTTGCACTGCTTTTCTCAGAACTGCTTGGGGACCGGTCTTGCCAAGTCACAGTTCTTTTCTCCCTTTTCCTTAGACTGCATTGAAGAGCTCGGAAGACACGGTCAGCTGAGGCCCTATTTAGTTGAAAGGGTAGCTCTCGTTCTCTTCCTGTTGTTATGTCTAAAGAGGAAATGCAAGCAATTCTAATCTCCCAAGAAGACCAGTGCGTGGACCCTCAGCTGGAAGCTTTGTGAGGGGAATGACCATTTTGCTTTGTTTTGTATGTGGCTAAGCTCGCATTCAAGGGCTGACAATGATCAAAGATACCAATTTCTAACAGCATTGCTAATGCAATTACTTATATCGGTGTCTGTCCTAAATAAAGGTGCAAGCGTCAATACCTTTTTTTCTAAAAGGAAGTACCCTGTAGAAGACTACAGGGCTGATGGGCCCCTTGAGTCCTTTCTCACTTGTTCAAGAGCACCTGCTTTAACAGTGACCTCAGTTCTGCATCTCAAGATTCAGATATTTCACAAAACAGCTTTTTAAACAAAACCCAGCTGTTTCCCATCTAGACTACAGGGGGAAAATTTGGGCAGCTTACAGAAACATTACCCAGAGACTACCATTCTCCAATAACTTTCACACACTTTCAGTTCCAAACGAGACCCGTCCATGTGCAGAAGCTGGGGAGAAGGCAAATGCAAAATTAAAATGTGGAAATTCAATACTGTAGTTTTTGACAATATGTCCAATTAAGTGCTTTGAAACGAATGTGGCTATTGTATCAGGACAATGCTTCCCCCAAGATGTCACTTAACTAATACCGGCCAGATCTTTTGGTTAAACTCAACTTTGCAGTTCTGCAATGATTTATGGAGACAGAGGAAGCTATAATTACGTACAACTGTGAATGTCAACCAGTTAGATACAGAAAGCCCTCGTGCTACAGAAAATGTGATACTCTATCTTTCAACCCTCACTTCTGAGGCTGCCCCGCCTGAATCCTCTTTTTAGGACGAGTCCAGTTTACACTCGTGCTTTCTAAGCAATTAAGATATTTTTGATTTGAAGAATTTACAGCCACAATAAAAGTTAAAATAACACAACGGCCACAGAATCTGAAAAAAATACAAAATGGCCAAGGCCTAATCTTGGCTTTTAAACAGTGCCAAGTTGCTCCAGTATTTTCTGTTTTGGTATGAATGACATAACTGAATTACTTCATGAGCTGCTACTTTAATTCCTAAGGGTGGAAAATTCCATGAGTTAATTTAATTTGGACATAAAAAATACACACGAAGACTCGCTCTTCCTGTGGACTCTCATGTGCAATATCCGAGCCAATTGCTGGAACTGCGGTGCTGTGGAGGAGTGGCTTTCTCCCAGTGCAGCCTTAGCTGGGAGCTGCGACAGACAGACTCATCAGGCACATCTCTTACTTCTATTTGGGCACATTACAGCCTTTATTTTCATTTTTTTTTTAAATCATGTTTATTCTATGGCTCTGCAATGCCTTTTCTATGTATCTCTTACTGCTGAAATTCTACATAGACACTAATAGAAGGTCAATGATACAATGACACATTCTCTAAGAAGCTTTTCCTAGCTGTCTGAATCACTGGTTAGGTCACTGAGTAATTCTCTTGCATTATAATTAGACATATACTGTACTATTACCCGACCAGGATAAAAGGCCTATAAGATGAGAGACTTTTTCTTGCACATTTATGCATCTGTGATGGTCTCGGAAGTATAGCAGATGCAGAATGAGTGACTGAACACATGTGCATTTTCTAATACATACAATACTCTTCTCCCTCGAAAATCTACTATATTGAGAAAACAAATCTATTATACAGAGAAAACAAAGGGAATATTACATTTTTTAAATGCAAGGGTTATGCCTATTCCAAGCCATGAGAAGTTTATTATTGGGTCTTTGCATCCAATAAAAATTCAGTTAAAAAAATGATTACCAGGGTATTACAAATGTATCTGCTTATCCCTCCCTCAATGTAGGAAGAAAACAATACAGAAATATTATGTAGTTATTCTTGGAGGGGTCTGTTTCAAATATGTATTTTATGCATATATTTTATTTTTATTTTTTAAAGATTTATTTATTTATTTGAAAGGCAGAGTTACAGAGAGGCAGAGACGTCTTCCATCTGCTGGTTCACTCCCCAGATGACTGCAACGGCTGGAGCTGGGCTATCCAAAGCCGGGAGCCAGGAGCTTCTTCCAGGTCTCCCATGTGGATGGGGACCCAAGTACTCCAATCATCCTCTTCTGCTTTCCCAGGCTACACTAGAGAGCTGGATTAGCAGTGGAGCAGCTGGGACTCGAACCAGAGTCCATATGGGATGCTGGCACTGCAGGCAGCAGCTTTACCTGCTATGCCACAGTGCCAGCCCCTCTATGTATATATTTTAAAATTAGGAAAACAAGGTTTTTCTTATTCATTCATTTAAAGTTCATGGCTCCAGGATACTGAATACGTACTTTAGTGGGGAAAATGAGAAAACTGGCATACAGAGACTAAGGCTTGGGGGTAGACACCCAAGGCAGATTGACTGTTTCTCTGTCACATGGCCAGAATGTAGAGCCAATAGGTAGAGGGGGTGGGGAAGGAGATGGGGATACATCCAGCTGAGGCCCACTGATGTGAGATCTGGGTGTGCATGGTGTCCTAACCACTTAACTCAGGGGCTGTGCTGAGCGTCACTACTACCACTGTCTTCAAAACATTTTGATTTTTTCTTTAAAATAATGCTAAAGTATCAAATTGGCTAAAACAGTTTCCCTCTATTTTTTTCTTTAAGTTTTCTGTTTTTTTAAAAAAAGGTACAATATTAGTATGAATGAAAAACTTTGAGTTGAGGTTGCTAATGCTCTTATAAATATTTGATAGGGGCTGGCATTGCGACATAGCAGGTGAAGCTGCTGCCCTTGATGCCTGCATCCCATATGGGTGTTAGTTCGAATCCTAGCTGTTCCATGTTTGATCCAGCTCCCTGCTAATGACCTGGGAAAAGCAGCGGGAGTCAGCCCAAATTTTTGGGCCACGGCCACCCACCTGGGAGACCAAGAAGGAGCTCCTGGCTTCAGCCTGGTGCAGCTCTGGCTGCTACGGCCATCTGGGAAGTGAACGCTCACTCTCTTTCTCCCTGTCTCTCTCCTCTCTCTGTAACTCTTTCAAATAAATAAATAGATCTTTAAAAGAGAAAAATATCTGATAATTGAGGAGATTAGCAATTAGGATAATTGAAGAGATGGTGGACAAGAAATAGGCAACTATCCTAATTTAAAAAAAAAAAATCCCACCAATATAGTAGGCATTGTAATATGATGCTGAGGACTAAGATCTGGAGTGAAATTCTACCCTTCAGGCTATTTAAGAGTTCTGGAGTCCAGCACAGTGGCTTAGTAGGTAAAGCCGCTGCCTGCAGTGCTGACATCCCATACTGGTGCTGGCTAGATTCCTGGCTGCCCCACTTCCCACCCAGCTCCCTGCTAATGCACCTGGGAATGCCTAGTGCTTAGGCACCTGCACCAATGTGGGGGACCCGGAAGAAGCTCCTGGCTCCTGGCTTCGGTTCGGCCCAGCTTCAGCTGTTGTGGCCATTTGGGGTATGAAGCAGTGGAATGTCTGTGGTGCTGAGCATCATGGCTCAACATTTTCATTACTGGCTTTGATGTGGACATGACTGGCACCCAGCACATTCGTTAACAACACAGCTGACAGAGGATGTGACGGAATGGGGACCCAGTGTAGACCTTTAGACTAACAGATTGAAATCTGTACCATGAAGTTCAAGGGGGTTATGGGGAATTTCGCACAGGTACAATAAAAAGTGTACAAGGATAGCTGAGAGACTTGTGGTTTATAGATTTTAGCTGATTACAAGGTCAGTATGTCAGCAGAATGATGAGGCTTTAACAACAGCAAATAAGATTTTGTTGGGTGCCCTTAGTGAAGATATAATGTAATGAATGGAGGAAGTAGTATACCCACCCTTATTCACCCTGGAGATTTCTAGAGCACTGTGTTCAGTTTTAGGCTAAACACAATAAAGGTCCTTTGGAGTGGGGAAAACTTTGATAAATTATGCAGAATGTACCAAAAAGTCACAAGGCTCATCATGGAGAGTCAAAACATTTTCTAGGGTCAGTAATTGAAGAAACAGATATTTAGCCCAAAAAAAAAAAAAAAGTGCCCCTGAATATACCATCTTCAGTAGCTCAACGTTTTGCCAGTGTCTGCTGGGTTGGGTTTGGGGGAGAACAATAAGGACTAAGCAGAGAAGCAAACTGGAGCTGGACATATGAAGAATTGTCAAATACCTGATAGAAACAGACTTTCTGGGTGTTTGGAGGGACTCACACCTGCAGGAAGGAGGCTGACAGAAGCTTATTGACTGCTTGGCAGGCAATTTGTAGCGGATTGGGATGGAGATGATCTCGGAGGTCCCTGAGATGTTATAGCAATAACTGCTTAGATATATGTGCTCAAATGCACTTGGCACTCTAGGATGGCATTGCGAATCTGTGGAAATCCGAGGAGTGACATGGAAGACGATGCCTAGACTGATCATCCCTTTGTTGGAGGTCTACAAGAAGGAGCAAGGAGGTCTGCTGTTCTTGTGACTGCCTACCAGTAAATGCCACCAGAATACCACATCAGTCTCCACGACGCTCTTCTCATTAGCCCATTGGCAGAGCTAACTGCATCTTGTTGCAGGGAGCCAAGGGAAACTGAGTTCTCTGGGGTTCTATTAGCTAAGCCACAGTAGCAGAATGGCTTGCAATACCTGTTACGGTTTTGAAGTTGCTAGGGATGATGTCTGTTGCAGCACTGTGGGACACGGTACAAAGCATGTGGTTCTAGTTGATGGCTGATCTGCTTTCAAATCCCAGCTTGTCATTAACTGGTGACTCCCCAGGGTTGGGTCACTTCCCCTTTCTAGGCCTCAGTTCCTCAGAAGCAAAACAAAGGCAATGGGTTAACTGACTTCTGGGGTATTTCTGGAAGCTAAAATTCAATGGTCTCAACTCTTAGCGAGGCAAACAATATTAGTTGGATTCATGAAGCCCTAAATGGGAAAAGCTTTCACAAGCTTCATGTCAGTTAAATAGAAAGGTGTCTCCTCACCCATGAATATTCTTTTGGTAAATTTTATTTCATTAAAAAGCTGCTGAAAAGAGAGAGACTGGGCTAAGCCTGTCTTGATACTGGTGGTCTCTGAAATGGGGGATGCAGCAAGGAGTCTTGGGGTATGCTGGGGAGGGTAAGTGTCAGGGATGAGTTCCGCTGGGCTCCTCTATGCCTAAGTCAACCAGAGCAGGCGTTCGTATGAGACCACGATTCCTCACCCAAGAAACCATGGGCTCTTTCGCTCCCGGTCAAGGCAATGGGCCCCTGTCTTCCCTGGGCCTACCGGACTAGTACGCAGCGATCTGTTTAAACACAGGTCCTTTCTGACTAATCCGTGAACCTCTTAAGAGCACCGACCACGTCTAGGCATAAAGCCTCTCATTTGGTAACCATCACTAAATGTTTCTGAGATGACTATATTAGCTTTAAACAGAAAGGTCTGGGAGCCATACTAATGTATTAATAGTACAGGAGGGTTTTTAAGTCATGACACTACTTACAGCTAACCAGGAAGCAGCCAGGGTGGCAGGGAGGGATCTGTGATGGGAGTTTTGCTCCTACTCAGTTAAAAGAAGAGGTGAGGTCACTTGAAAGGCTTGCTTTCAGGTCTCATCTGTGGATATGAATACTGAATGAATAATGGAGAGAGCTGTATTCGAAAAATTGCCATGTCAATAATGTATAAGAAATCTCCAGATTTAATATCAGGATTAAAGATGGAGGTAACTGGGGTGCAGAGGGGATTATATCTGATAAGAGTTTATGACTAGGTTAGTGGCCTACTTGGCTGTTTCATTATTTTCCTACATTCACAGATTTCTACTCTGATTCTATCAGAAAAGTCGGTGGTTATGGTATGAAAAACACTTCAAAATTAAAATGTATTACTTCAAGGTCCCTAGTAGGGAGAGTTCCCACCTCTCAACCACTCAGCATGAACACACTGATTTAAGGATAAATGCTCAGACCATCGTGGTTCTACTTGGGCCCGCCAGTACACTGGAGAAGTTCTCACCTCTGTCTGCACTGCACTAAAGAGCTGTTCCGGGAACTCGGCCATAAACTACCTGGAAACTACTTTTGCCAACTGACATTTATCAACATTTGAAAATCACAAGCTCCCAGAGCCTAAAACTCATTGTGAAAAGGTATACTCACAGACAATCTCTGGGGAGTACTCAGGGGCGTAAAAAAAAAAAAGACCTTTGAATTTGGAGGCAGATGAGTTTGAATCTATGCCCATGCCTTGAAACTGACCGCTCAAAATTTCCAAAGCTCATTTTGCCAGCACCTGAAATGGCCACTATGATCTCCGTCAGTGAGCGCCTGGGGACCCGTCCGACACTCAGAAAACGTTATCTTTCTTTTCTTCCCTTTTGACTAAGGATCTATTTACTGGGAGAGAAACTACATGTTAATATGTAGTACTCAAGGAATTCACAACAAGTGGTAAGGCAAAGTTATACCTCTTAAAGATGCACCACTATGCATAGCTCACTGAGATAAATATCTAGAAATGGTGTGACTCATAGAGTAGTGCCGAAAATGACTATCATGGGTGGAGGCAGTGAGGGAAGGCTTCCTGGAAGCGGCAGAATTTGAGTCAGAGCTTTGAGAATGGGTGGGAATTAGACAGAAACAAATGGATAGGGCAGACCAAGTGGGCCACACACAAAAGAAGAAGCTGATGAGAACACAGCGGGCAAGTTCTGGTAATGTCTTCACACTGGTCTTGCTAGGAAACGCTACATAATGGAATAGCTAAACCTAAGGTTTTTGGTAAGTGGTGATGGGTCTTAAATGCTGGCCTACGGAAGTGGCCTTTATCTTGCACATCATGGGAAGCCAGGGAAGGTTTGAAGCAGAAGGGAGCACAGTGAAAGAATACCATCTAGAAAGCTCCCAAGTATACAACGTTCACTCTGGGGTTAGGAGCCTTGCCGTTGTGAAAAAAAAAAATCCCTTTCATTATACTAATACTTAGTCAATCACTGAAGACCTACTTCAGAACTCCAAGGAAAACATTTTATGAATCAAAAGCTAAGTACAATATGTTAGCAATTAAATGAGATAACATAATAGCTGAGGCAGAACCACAGTTCTCCCCACCACGATCTCAGACTGCTGCACAAAGAAACGCTTCTATCATCTTCCAAGTGATCAAGGCATTTTGTTTTGATTTTCAGAAGGCGGGGAGAGAGGAAATGAGAAGAGTAGGGAGGTCAGGAGGATTCAAAGCTGTCTATTCTTTAATCAGAGGGAATTATTAAGGAGAGTTAGAGAGGAGCCTTGCACAAAGCCAAACCAGCTCTGGGATGGGTCTCAAGTTACGGGGACGCCCCAGCTCCAGAACCACAGAGCAAGGTGTGTAGCTGGGCGGGAGCGGCTGGCCAGTGCTTTCAGCCCAGGTTTCCGGCGCATACCTCCCACTGCTACTTTATTCACTGCAGCTGGCCAGCGTTTTACAGCCTGTTTCATGTATTAAAATTCAAATGTGGAAAACATTACCAGTATCCTCCTTGCATTTTTGTTGTTGTTGTTGGGGGGGAAGGGGGCGGGTTTTCTTTTTCCTCCCCTTGGACTTCCTTTTTAGTGTGGAATGCATCCACTGGTCAAAGGCTCGCTTCAGACTGACTGAATTCAAGAACTATTTCCTCTGCGCTTACGTTTTTGTTTTACATTTCCTACCAGTTCGCTCAAGGAGAGATATGCCAAGCCAGGGTCTCTCACACACAGGAGCGCTGCAGGCTGGACGAAGCCCCAGCTTGGTTCAAAGGGTGGCAGGAGACAGTGGCATCTCTGGAGGCATCCTGTCCCCTAACTGGTCCTGCGCCATCCTGGACTGGATAGTAGCCATCTTCAGAGGAGTGAACAGAACCTTTTCTTTATCAGCAAACCTGATGATTTACCCCTTCCGTGGGGCTTATTTGTTGCTTCAGAATCAAAGAGGTTTCTATGAAGCACTACAAACCCAGCGACTTCCCTTTTCCAACTGTTCCGTTCCATTCTCCCCCTCCCCCCTAAATGGGGGACACTCCAACTTCCCAGGTCCAAAAACAATTCTAGTCTTTTCCCCTCACTTCATTTCTGAATCAAACTCAAAGGAGAGGTAACTCATAGGTCACATGGTTCGGAAAGGCATCCAGGTAGAGTTTAATATCTTCAAGCAGCATTTACCCTACATTGGTATGAAGAACTAATGACACATTTATGGAAAAGACCCTCGCCTAGAGTGCAGGGTTGCATCCGTTTAACATATGCAAAGTGAACGCGGCTACAGAAATTAAACTATTTTTCTCGTGATTGAGAGCAGATATACAGAAATGGTTATAAGTCACAGATCTGGCTTTTAATAAAGCCGGATTTCTTAATTAAAAGCAGTATTGTTTAAACATTGTAGTTTTTTTAAAAAGAAGCTGTACAAACGAAAACCTCATATTATGTATATCCCAAGTGTATTTAACATGTTACCTGAGGCCAAGCTAAATTAAAATCTAGGCTTTCCTTTTGTAAACTCCCAGAAACTGCCATGAAAAGACAAACAATTTTTAGTCAATGATGAATTTTTAGGGTAGAGGTCAAAGAAAAGTAAAAAGGAAAAAAAAATTTAGGTTTGGCATTCAAAAATATCTTTCCACATTTTAGAAGTGAGTGAGTTCATTGCTTCTATTTATAAACTAGTATTTTTGGCTTCAAATTGGTTGCAGGTTTCAATATTACACCACTCAGGATGGCACCCTTAATGTTACTCTTTTATTAAGAAAAAAAAAAAGACTACTACTGATCAAGAACTAGAAGGATCTCAAAAAATTCGTACTTATTTTGCATTTCCTTTTAAAACTATGTTTAAGCAGGAGACGCCCCTACAATCACGGAAAATAGGCCTCACCCAAGCTACCTGTAAAGCGCCTGTCAAGGACTGGGCAGGACACGAGGGCTTCACTGAGCAGCAGTTTCAGAGGAGCAGAGTCACACAGAATCACTCGTAAAGCCAAATTCTCCACCTGTTTGGTCACCTCATTAATTGTCCTCTCGTAATATGTTGTTAAGAAGATTCTCTGACTCTTGATAATCATCCAAAAAAAAAAAAAGATGCTCTCCAAAATCCCTTCAAAAGTAATGGGCAAAACTGAAATTCCAATTGTTATATGGATGCATCTGCTTAAATATTATTCAAATAAAGACACGGACAGAAAGGTAGTGGGAAAACTCATGCTCACACTCAATCTCATGGTCCTACGCCATGCATTTATTCAGGCGAGTGCACCGTCTATTTTGACCTCCCATCCTTGTGACTCAAAGGCATCATCTGGGCATCTTTAATAAAAATACAACCCATTCATACTGAAATACCAGCATCAAAACATGAACCCAAGTTGTGTCCTTTGATCAAAGTCACTGAGATACATAAGTTACAGCAGCAAAGGCCTGGCAATTCCCTCCTAGCTATCTATTTTAGTGAAGCAGACACATGGGCCTCCCCCCACCACCACACCCACACACTGGCATACAACCGTTCATACGAGCTTTATGTAGAAGAGTCCATGAGTGAAAACAGCCTAGATATCCCTCACCTGAGGAACCATCAATCTATCAATATCATGTGGCACATCCACGCAGTGGAATACTATTAGGCACTAAAAACAAATGAAGCTCTCATAGCTGGTACAAGATGGCTAAACCTTGAAAAGATTGGGCTAAGTGAGAAAGACCACCACAATTGCATAAATCTACAGAAGCCGAAGTGCTTGTCAGGGGCTGGGGCCTGGAGGGATGGGTGATGACTGCTTAATGGGTACCGGCGGGTTCTCTGTTTTCATAGGGGGGAAATTGTCCTAAAATTAGACTGTGGTGGTGGTTATAGAACCCTGTGAATACACGAAAACAAGCAAGCTGAACTGAACCTGTAGACAGGGGATCTGTATATGAAGTGAACTGTATATCTCAGTAAAGCTGTTTACAAAAACCAAGCAGCAGCAGTAGCAATTCTTCCTGAAATTGTAACTCTGCCCAACCACACAGGCTACGCACTCACCATGAGTGAATGTCTGTTGGCTGAAAGAAGGCCGGTTCCATACCCTGAGCCCAAACCGCCCATAGCTCCATTGTGAGAAGGTCCAATGATCCCATGCATGTCCCCGTGACCACCGGGCATAGCTGTGGACGGGCCCACCGCATGATTCCGGAGAACGTGAATAGCATCATCCAGTCTTTCCAAACGGTCTTCAATTCGGCTTTGCTATTGGGTAAGAAATGTGAAATGTGATTTAGTGCAAAACGCATGCGCAAGTTATGGAAGTAAAACTTTAGTTGACACAAACCACACTTTAGGTTTCTGACTATATGTTTCCAATCAAGTTTATTTCCTTAAGACAATAATAAAAATAGTGTCTTTCCTAGAAAACTGGTGGAAAACATTAATGTTAAAATTATAGTGTTATTTTTCCTGAACAAAGTAAATTCAGTAAGTCTTCCAGGAGATTATTATGTACACATGCTACACTGTACTGCATTAGTTTAAAAGAGAATTTCAATTTACTTTAGTAGAGAAAAACATACATTGAATTTAAGGAACATTTTGGCAGGCATTCATTATAAAGTTTAAAAATTATCAATGGAAAGATGACCTATTTAGAGTTTCCCAGCATCCTCTCTGAAGGCCTCCCCTGTGGCATATGCTGAAAAACTAAGTATCAAGAAAGATGCACATAAAAAGCACATGGATGGTAATTTCTTGTTGAGTTTTTACCTGTGTTTCTTGCTTTTCATCCTTTACTAATAGCAACTTGTGTGTTTATTTCTGTGTGCTACTTTACTGAAAAAAATCTATGAAAATTCCGTCAACCAAAGTGGTATAGATTTTAACACTGAAGGGTCATGAAGACTTGAATCAATTGTCATCAGAAGCTTCCAATTGATTTCAAAACTCATAAGATATAAGGGTGTAATTTTCTGCTACCTCGTGTAATTAAAAACCGCATGATCTTTTTACATGCTAGCCATTAGTATTCTAGTTTTATCCAACTAAATAAGGCCTATATTACATGAATAAAAGTGACATGTAGCTACGTATTCTTTCTTTAAGGAACTGAGATCAACAACAATATCAAATACCAATCTCTGGTGAGCACTGCGATATACCATCTTACTGGGTCCTCATTCCACACAAGTACATGGCAGGCAAGCAGGCAGAAGACGTTATTCCTTCTATATAGACGTGACAACTCATCACTCAGTGTCACGCTGCAGCAAACAGTAAAGTCAGGGTTGGAATCGAAGTTTTTTGACTTTAAATCTAGTGCGTTTCTGTACTGGATCAACCTACACTCTCTGGGTGCTAACATGCTGTGCAAACAGATGGAGCAGCTCCAAAGCATGAGAAACACAATGTCTAATTATTCTATACCAAACAGAAGAATGTGTGTCTAATATAGTTAGTGTATGGTATAGAGCATTTTGATTTGGTGGGTCTGGAAGTTGAAATGACCTTCCGAGGCTGCTAGCTCTACTGCTTACTTGACTTTGGAAAGACTGCTGCACGTCTTTGCTTCCACAGTTTTTAATTTATAAATAGAGGAATGAGGCATACCCTTCTAAGTGTCAAGGGAAGCATGGAAAGAAACTGCATGTGCCTATCACACTGGCTGATTCAGCTTCCTGACAAGACAGTGATGCGGTGAACCCCTTCTTAAGGGACTGAAGCTGTGGTTCTATTCGCAAGATGGACAAAGCCTGTTTTGACGGTCGGGCCCTAGGGAATACTCAAGGGAGGGAAACGCTAAACAGAGCAATGGATTATTTGGATGTGGTCTGCAGATTGCTGGGCTAGGCAGTGCACACGCTAGCTCCCCGAGTGCTGGTCGTTACTGGCTAAAATGCAGAGCTGAATGTGCTGCACACTTCAGCATGGAAGACCCCAACAGAGGGCCGCTCACCTTTGCATTTTCATTTTTACATTCTCCTTCATTTAAAGAGTGAGCCAGAAGGGAAGAACCACTGGCAAGACAACATTACTTTAGGTTAAAAAAATATGCTTCCTTCATGTTTTTCTCCAAATATGGAGGAAGAAAGGAAACAAACAAAAAAATCAACCCTGTAGGAAAAAAAGGGTCTTTCCACGTGCTGTTCCTTCTTCCCATCCAGTGCACTTGCAGACCAGATCATCTCTGCACAGATCAGTGTGGGTTTCAAGTCGCAATCACCATGAGTTGAGAAACACTAAGGAAAGTGTCAGACACTGAATCATCAAGTGAGAATCTATAATATTTTATGCCCAAGGAGATTGTCAGCTACTCCCTTCTGGCGGAGGAAGATTTCTTTCCTATTCCTGGTATTACTGGATTTCCATGAGAACCACACTGAGTGAGGGGATAACCAGGACACCTCTCAGGCAGGGGTTTAAGAGGACGCCTCCTATACTCTGTTTCAAGTGTTCCAGCTGCAGCTCCAGCATCTGGATGCCAGGAGAACTATTTAATCAATAGCAGGGATCTTTCCCAAACACGAGGAGGCTTATTCTCCCAAGACTTCTAATATCTTATGTCGTTCTAGATATTTTGAGTCCTGGGGCTTCCCCTGCAGTGGTATCTGGGTTACCATCTACAAACAGGAACAAGCAGTCTCACAACTTGCACTTCGGCCACGCTTGTGTGCCTAAGGGTGACCTGAAGTCATGATGCCTGAAAGCTAAGAATCCCTGAGAGTGATGTGGACACACAAAGGAAAACAAGGTGTGAAAATGGTGAGAGCAGAAACTGGCAGGTGAACCATACCAAAGAGTGTAAGGGTCCTTCGTAGTTAGGAGACGAGGAGGCCTGTCCTCCGTTTCTAGACCAAACAGCAGTGCCTGCTGATAGCAAAAAGGGAATGACAATTAGAGCGACACAAACTTACAAAGAAACTCATCAGTCCCTTTAGAAACAGCAATGCCGATTTACACGCAAGAACTGGTGGGCAAGGAAAACATCTTTAATGTAAACTGTAGACTACTGTAAGACTTCCTGTCCCCCCAGGCTGCCTCCTTTAAGGGAACACGTGCCTGATTCTGAATTCTAGCTAGGACAGCTCCTGCAGAGGAGACCTGTAGCTATGAGGTCTGCAGACTTCCAAGAATGTGAGGTGGAGGGCTGTCGTCCCTTTACCCAGGGAGAGTTGATGCTGAACCAAATTTCTCTCCCCAGTGGAAAACAACTTTGCTATGTGTTTAAAGAATGACCTTTAAAATGAGATAAACCTTTAGTAACCTTTTACGAGAGTAAGATCAGGCAGCAGCATTCACTAAACCAGAATTTAAAACCTCCATACATCAGTAACAACTGAGGCGTTTTTTTCTGAAGAAGATAAATATTTTATGATTCACTAAAAGAAAGATGCCTGCACTTTCCATGTCTAACCTACGAAATATAAACGACTTTTACATTTAAATGAGTACATATTCAGGGAAGAGAACTTAGAAAATACCTAATTCACAAAGGAAAGACATAGTAGCTCCGGTCTCATTGAAATCTCATACCCTGACACTTTTCAAATCCATTCTTCCTGTCTCGTCTGGGTGTGCCTGTGTATTTTTATGCTAAATAAAAACAGGATATTTTGTTCAATTAGTTTTCTTGATAGAATTTGGACAGAGCTGTCGGTGTGAAAATAGCAATCTGTCCCCATATTTATATCTTCATAAAACTTCTTTCTTCCTAACATGTGGTCTTCCATGAGGCATTACCAGGAGCCAAAAAGTGCCATCTCTAGCCTTATTTCTGTGCCTTCCACCTAAAGCAGGCTCCTCAGGTTGAGCGCATTTACGGTGTTCCCCAAGTCACGTACCCTTTCTGGACCCAAGTACACTCATCCATAGAATCAAGGCATTAGTCTACATGGGTTGTTCTCAAACTTTTTATAGATCACAGAACTGTCTTATTTTTTTGCTTTTTCCACATTAGAAAACAGATGACATGAGAGCTGCTTTGACTGAAATGGGGGATATGGATTTCCACGTGCTTGGATGTCTCAGGTCCTTTGCACCCAACCTTCTCTGGTTTTGGAGATCGACACCTTAGGTCATTTTCAGAGTCTAGGAATCTGGTACCGAACGGGAGGAACAGAATACTGAACTTTCCTTTTCTTTTCCACCATGGGGGGCGCTTTGCTATACTCTTCTAGTCATCCTCTTCTAGTCAGTTTTAACTTGGTCGCCCTGGACAAAAAGACTTTGGCATCTGGCATCCCTCCTCTTCTCCTGTGACCCTTCTCTGGGATGGGGCCTTGAAAAATGCTGCTATTAAGTCCGCTAAGCCACAGTCATCACTTCTTACGAGTTTTGTAGCAACCTGAACCCTCCCATTCTCTTCTAGGGAACCCAGTTTATAATAGGCCCTGAGAGTATCATATACAGAAAATGAAACAGGGCTTGAAGAAGCAACATTTAGGCAAGGGACTTCACTAGAAATTATAGGAAGGTCAGGTTTCAATCAGATACAGATGTGATTCAGATTTTTTTAGAAGCCACCTGTCCTCTTTCCAAAGAGCAGAGACATGTGCCAGGCAAGGCTTTCTGGAAGCATTTATATAAGGAAGGGCAGGGAGTCTCTTAAACGTACCTCTGAAAAGTGAAATGATTTACTGATATAATTTGACAAGTTATAATTATTCAATTTGAATCCTTAGGTCAGGCTGATCTGTTATACTATGGAGGTAAGCATTCACTTACCATCACACAATTACTTCTCAACTGATTTACAAAATCGCAGTTTTCTCCCTAAAATTCCAATGACTGAACTTTAAAAAGAAAGAATTTGGAAAGCCTACAATTTCTGCAGGAAATGATGCATTTAAATTGTCTATATCCAATGACTTTACAATCTATATTCATACGCATGACTATATTAACTAATTTTCTTCATTGGAAATTTTATTTTATTGGAATACATTACTCTGCCATTGCGTATCTTGCAGAGCTATGAAAAGTTTAAGAAATATTTTCCTATATGCTTAGGTAGTCCACAAAAATCAGCTAATTTTTAAAAACAATTTTAGATAGGTGATCTGTCTCTCCTATGTCATTTATATGGGAATGCGAGGCTTTGAGGTTTGGGGAGGACTGTTTGTATCCCTTAGAGGAGTAAGTACAAAAGGAATATTCTTATCATAAACGATTACTGTGATGAAATGGGATTTAAAATACAGTACCTGAGAGTGAAGGTGGAGAGCCAACAGGAGTCGAAGGGTTTGATGAAAAGCTGTTGTTAGTGTGATCTGGAGAATAGATCTGAAAACAGTGGGGAAAAAATGCCATCACTCATCAGGAATAAACAATTTGCAGTTTTTTAAACCACAAAGTTGTCAGTGCAATTCATTTAAAACTTCCTGGTTAGAAAATGCATATAACTGTCACCTGTGGTACACAATATTCTACAATGGAAAACTTACACTTTCAACTTCCCTGTCTTCATCCACAAAACTCGGTCAGATAGTGTCATCTCCAAGGTTTTCCCAACCCTTTAACTATGATGAAGCCATTTGCCTCTCCTTAGAAGGCCTAGATTAAATAAAATCTTTTTTGAATACTAGCTTTGTGCCTTTCACTTAGGGCACACAGCTAGTCTGAGTCAAATTTATTTTATGCTCTCAATAGCAAGGGAGAGCCAATCAGAGAGACAGCATCTTGGAACAAAGCTTCACTTATATTTGCTAATTCCAGGGTTAGCTTTGGAAGAAAACACCATTACGTGCCCTCAGACAAATGAGGCATCCCATTTTGTCAGTAGGGAATGGGCAAGACATGTTGGGGTCCGGCTTTCGAGCAGCTGGTGAGCAAAGCAGAGAAACTGAGGCTCTGAGATGCCGATGCCAGCTCCTCACGCACCTTGGCTATTGCCATTTTCTTTATTCAAATGCTTTTCTCAAAGTGTTCTAGAACCGCCCCTTGCAAAGTCAGGCTTGGATGGCCATTGAGAACCCACAGTACTCTGGAGCAAAGAAACCTGCCAGAAAAACGTACAAATCCACAGGCCTGGAGAATATCCCCAGATCTGAGAAGACAAAATAGAAGCACCAGCCATGCACTGGGAGCTTCCGGGCTCTCTCCATCAATTTTCCAACAACCTTCATGTAATACAGCCAGCATTTTCCCAAAACCAAAGTTATCTGCCCTTCATTTCCTAAAATTTCCAAATGTCCACTTCTGATTAAAGTTCACCCTTCTACAATGGTGCCTGTGGAGTCCAAAGTCAATATTTCCTCACCGAAGCAAGTGCTTTCCCCAGGGCATCTCCAGTCTGCGAGCTGCCTGCTGCCCCGCTTCCTCTATTTGCTGCAAAAACAAAAGGCAGAATATGAAAACCAGGCGGTGAGACGTCTAACAATCTTCTATTCCTGGTCCATTTACTCACAATTTAATTGCATTTTTAATGCTAATTACAACACATTAATCTTTAATTAGCATTAATTTGTTTGCTGAGGTAGATGTCAAATATATTCATGTTACATTTTTTTACAGATACAATATAAACTTGACACCTTGGTTTAAAGACAAAGTATTTTAGTTGCTGTTACTTTACCCCTTGTAGCTCATGAGTATTGTAATGAGGAATGGTAGCAAGCTGCCATTGACATTTATCACTCAGAAGCGTGCAGTACCTTCAGGTCTCTGCAGCCCCCAAGATTCAGCTCTCCTTTATATTTTTATGTCACAATTGGAATTATTGTCACAAATAATTTATGTCTGTTTTGAAATCAATAAAAATTTAATACACAGCAAAATGGGCATTCTTTTTAAAATTCCAGAATAAATGAGAAATAAGGCGAAAAAACATCTATAACAAGTCTGGCTAACAGAAAATTTATATATATATATGTGTGTGTGTGTGGTGTGTGTGTGTATGTGTATGTATATATGTATACTTAAATTGAGAGGCAGAGAAACAAAGAGACGGAGAGACTGGAGAGAACAAGACCTCCCATCTACCAAGTCACTCCCCATATGCCCCACCACTCTCGGGACTGCAGCCAGGATCTCAGAACTCAACCTGTGTCTCCTCCATGGGTGACAGGGACTAAACTACTTGAGCCATCATGGCTGCCTCCCAGGGTCTGTACTGCAGGAAGCCTGGAGTCAGGAACCCAACTAGGAACTGAAGTCAGGCACTTTGATGTGGAATGCAGGCGCCTTAACAATCAGGCTACATGCTCTCTCCATTTTCAATATCTTAAGTAACATATTCTCTATGTATTTAAGTTTGTGTTCACACTAAAAATATTTGAACTATTAGGCAACTAAAAGGTAATATGGCCTTAAATTCCAGAAATATAGTAAGTACATATTTATGAAGCTTATCTCTACCATCTTTTATGTTTAATGTTTATTTAATTGAAAGGCAGAAAAGGAGAGAGAGAGAGAGAGATCATTTAACTGTTGGTTAACTTCCCAAATGCCTAAAACAGCCAGGGCTGGGCCAGGCTGAAGACAGGTTCCTGGAACTCCATCCATGTCTCCCACATGGGTGTCAGGAGTTCAAGTACTTAAGCCATCATCAACTGCTGCCTCCCAGAAGTATCAGCAGAAAGCTAGATCTGAAGCAGAGTAGTTGAAGCTCAAACCAGGCAATCCAATGTGGGATGTCAGCATCCTAAGTGGTGGCTTAGACCACTGTGCCAATAATGCCCACCTGCTCTACCATCTTCATTCAAAGTTAGCTCTATTCGACACATATGTACAATGAAGAGGCATATTGGGCTGGCTAGTGTTCTTCAGAGCTTGTCAGTGTTACCACAATGACTGTAACTTAGGGAAGGTTGCATTTATTAAGGTTTCCAAATGAGCAAATAGCCACAGTACTTAAACAAAAGCTATTAAAGTTCCAGGGGAAGATATGTATCACTGTTTTATAAAACAAGATACAGGAAATCTGAAGTCAACTGAAGAACCCAAGTGCAATTTCAGTGCATGCAACACAGTTAAAGATTTCCATCTCTGCTCTTGAACCAAGAGACCCCTTTCCGACAAACACACCAACATAATTTGTAAATCTCAGTGGTGGGGCCAGATGTCCAGTAGTCAAGTTCTCTGCTTTTCTAGGTCATAATTTCATTCTCCTGACCTCTACTTAGCATAATTAAACTATGCTTGTTATTTTTACATATTTACCTGTTGGCCATGTCACTTAATCTTTTGATTTATGCTTTACTTGGGTTAAGACATCTACACTCACTTTTATTTTTTAATTACTGAAATACTGAGAGAAAACTGGAATATGATTAAAAAGCATAATTACCTTCTGACAAAACAAATCTCTTCTTTACCATAAATTTATATTTAAAAGATAATGAGCTACTTAGTATTAAAGATTATATGTATAAGGATAAGCACATTATTTGAAATAAAGATCTGATATACAATTGAGTTCATGGAAGTAAGTCAGATATCAAGAGTATTAAAAATATTTAATACAAGATAAATGGTAACAAATTATATCTAGTGTGAAAAATAAGAAGTATTTATGTATTAAGGAGTTCTTTAAAACCTAAAGAGAAAATAGCAAAAATCTGAAAATGTAGATGGCATCAACATTTTATTTTTTGGAATCCATCACCATGATATTTGGGGGTAACGATCTTTTTTTTTTCCTAAAAGAAATATTATCTCTTCATTATAATACACCTACAAATTAGATTTAGCAGCCAAAATGGTTTGTGGTATCTGCTTGATTTGAATATAGATCTTCATGAATTTCAGAGCCACACTGGAAAAAACAATCTAGTTATCTAACAAAGAGCCTACACCAAAAGAGAACAAGCTATTGTTTCATTTACAGATAAACTTTGCTACAGTAGTGGCTTTCAAAACACTCATTTTTTTTTTAACAATTTTAAAATGAAGATAATACATTTAGAAAAGTATTTTCTGGTATTTTTATGAGACAAAACAAAATTGAAAACCAAGAAGAATACTTTAGGAATATTTAAAACATAAATGATATATATGACATGATTAAAGTTTAGGAGAGAAAAGATAATATCATTATGATTTTTTTTAATACTACACCTTTCTAAGAAAACCTATTAGTATCCATTTTATCCAGGGAGGTAGGAAAACTCAGGAAGTGCAATAAAAAGCAAATCAACTCCTTACTTCATCTTGTCATGAAAATGTTTCAGAAAACTACAAAGGCTACTCATGGAAGCCACTGATAAGAACGGACTATTTTTTAACATGAAGCCATTTTACCTTGTAACAGCTGGACAGCCAAACCCACGGGCTTAAATTTCAAAGCAGTTTATTGGGGCCAGTTTTCCCTTTCACTTGGAATGCCTTTTGTTCTGTCCCAGGAAACACTGGAGAAGACACATTTTCCAGATTCCCTGAACACATTAACACTACATGGGTCCTCTCTAACAGATTTCTCTCTTTCTGTATGTGGCTGATCTATCAAAGGGCATAAATAATCAGAAAGTAAATATATTTTTAATTCTCAAATGGTATAATTTGTTTTGCACGGAGAAATGGGTCATGTTTAGCAAAACACAGATCAAAGCCATCTCTTTGGCTTCAATGTCCTAGGACTTAATTACCATTTTAGGCCCAAGTTTTTGTCAACTTACATTGTTGGAGATTGCCAAAATGTCCAAAGTAAAGATGAAAACTGTTGCCTTAACTTAGTAAAGGCCATGTGGATTTCTTAGGCAATTTTTCTTCTAATCAATTCGACTTGCTTAAGAGAAAATATAATCGTCTCTAAGTAGAGCCGTAACACAAATATCAAATGAAGACTAACAGTTATTAGGAGGAACTGTAATTCTGTAGGAATAGTCAACACTTCCAAGCTACCCAAGCAGTGTTTGGAGAGCTCGCAAACAGGTGCTATTGTTGGCTACAAGATGAAGCAGAAAGAGGGATTTTGTATCTTGGGCTACAAATTGGACCACCCTGTGTCTCAATCCCAGCCCTTGGGGAAATGGTAGCTCCCATCAGAACACACCCTACACAATACACCAGGACGAGAGGTGTCTGGGGATCAGCTCCCGAAAGTCAGAATTTGGAAAAGGCGTTCCCCCAAATCACACCCTTCACCTCAGCCTGGGAACTCAGGAAGACATCAAAGGAACAGGACTCACAATTCCAGAGTTTGTCTGAGAGACGCAGGCTGCTTCACAACGAGGTATCTCAGAACTCTGTCTGAATGACCCTCTTGTTATAAACCATTAGAAGCAGCATAACAATGCCATGAACTTGTCTCTGAAGATGATAAAGAAGGGAACAATTCCAGCACTCCTACTACAACTGTACTTTCAGAATAAAAACTCAAATACAGGCTACAGTGCACTAATGTTTGCTGGGATGGACTCCTGGGAATTCAGGAGAAAAGGGATGGGGGTGAGGGCTCAAGTTCGTGAGCAGGAAATGGAGGAGAAGACTTAAATCAAATGAGTTTATTGTTCTCCACTGGTGGTCCTGTAATTATGATGCCCTGACCTTCTGGATAAAATTCCTATTACTCTGATGCACTGTGCCTGTTCATCACCCAAGTGTATTTGAGGGCTCAAGATTCTTGTAAAATACAAAGTGACTATTATGTGACTACTCTAATAATAAAATTACTGTGAAACCAAGTCCTCAAGGGGAAAAGGACGTCATGTTTCTACTAGGAAAGCCACATCCTAAAATGCATCGTGTCGTACAAACATGTCATTAGAAGTGAAAGTTGTAAGGCAGATTAATTCATGGACTGGATAGATATTCCAGGGTAATGTTTAGCATATGGTGTTTTAAATCAATCTTGGTAGTTCCTTCAACACTATTTGGTTTGAGGTTTAAAAACATGGGAAATACCAAGCATGAGAAAAGAGACCAGTTAAAGACTAATAAAACAACAATAGCTATTATAACCACTATGTTAGTTACATGCAGAATTCCCTTTGAGGGGAGGAGAGGATGTGTAGACTCAAACCACAAGGGGTCACACCCTGCAATGTATACAGATGGTATCTCTCAGTGGGGGGCTACAGTATTCTCATCCTTGAGAAGCAGGGGGTCCTTTCACTCCTTTGGATCAGGAAGGGCTACTGGCTAGCACTGCAGGTAGGAAGGAAATACATGGATAGCAAAATGTGAATGGTTATTATCCTGCAGGCAGCTCTGTTATCTAACGCCCTACCCATGCTTCTCTGCGCACATGCTCGGATGTAGAACTGGACTGTGCTCCTTCTGAGACACACGCCAGCAGCAGAACACGGAAAAGGTTTTAGGAAACCAGTGGAAGGGGTGTGATTCCAGTAATTCCTAGAGCCCCCTGACAGTTTCTCTCCTTAACTGTGTGTTACCCACACAGTACTACTGCAAATCCCAGCTAGACCCTAGGTACCAACTTCCTACAACTGTCTGGTGTTAAGAGACCCTTCTCCTCAGAAATGTTTGTGAATCTCCAGACTCTCTAGTACAGCTCGAGAGAAAGGCTGCAGAGCATATGCCACATGGAGAACGTCTGACTCGACAGTTCTCTTAAAGATCCAGGGGCAAACATGTCCTTTAAAGAAAGAACAGCCTCATTAATGCACTTGACCCAAGCACTATCATTCTTAAGGGTGTCTCCAAAAAAAGATATTGGGCATTAAAGAACAAATGAAAACAAAGCAATCTCTCCTCCCAGTCAAACAAGTAACACACCCCACTCATCGTCTTCTCTCCTGGAGACACAGAGGCAGAACTAGAGGGTTGGGACTGTGGTTCCAAGAAGGCACCTTCTAGTGATCTGAGAGCTTGCATCTCCCTCTTCTACCCTCAGCTCTGCACAACTAGTCACCGCCAGGAAGACATATTATCACAGGAAACCAAGACACAGGGCATGGGTCTTCTTCCACACAGGAATAAAAGCAACTCCCTAAGCGTGCACCCCGCCCTGCAGCTTTTCACCAAGAAAATGTGAAAAATGTGATGTCCATGCGTCAGCGCTTGAACCCCATTCTTATGGCATTAGTGTTGCTTGCAGTCATTTTCGACAGAATCATGTGTGTAATCTCAAACATGTGGCAGGCTATGTGTTCCCCATTTACCAATTATTTAATTAGCTCTGTTTGTCCTTTGAGAAACAGGCAACGTAATATTTCTTTATTTCCTGTATTTCAGAATGAGTGAGGATATGCCAAATATTTTCAAAAGTCTACAGCTGTATCCTATTAATCCATACAGTCTGTTAGGGAAGTATTACTAACATCAGAAGAGAAAACTTCTCTTCTCGTTATACCGACATGCCGCCATCGCCGACTTCAACCACGCTCTGATAACCAAAGCGAAGGCTAGGAGAATGAAAGTGCTATAGAAACATGAGCCACTCAGACACCGTGCAATATAAACCCTCACTAATATCCTTAAGTTTTCCTCTTTATTTTCACTCTAGGCATTGGAGAACATGAAAGAAATAATCTGTAATAAATTAACATCTGTATTTATGCAAAGTAACAAGGGTCTACTCCTTCATGTATGATTTCTGATGGATCTTTTCCCATTCTGAATGTGGATTTTGATAAGCACACCCATTCCAATGAAACAATTTATGTAACAAAATCCCCTCAAAGCTCTTTTTGGGGTTTCAAAAATCTGCTTTTCTCTTTTGAAATTATAGCTTCCCTAATATTGTCTAAACCCGTAAGCACAGTCCGTGGTCTGTACCAAGTGAAGTCCATCCTTAGTATGCAGCAGAGTCCTAGGCATGTGCCAGGCATTTCTGTTCCACTCTGCCCAGGCCCCCTGAGGAGATGCTCCTGTTCATCCTCAAGCTAACGTTGGGACAGCCAGCCACAACCAAGCAGATCTTGTTCCCACTGAGAGTCAGCTACCCCCAATTTACATTGAGTGCTTAACACCATCTCATAACATCTCTTTGTTCACAGTCATGGTGACTCTATGCCAGAAAAAATGGCAAATCAATCGACTGAACTTTTTTTCAAACACTGCATGAGTATGTTTTCCTCAACTCATGGTTTTGCTCCACCTTCATACCTTCCTAAAAAAGAAAATTACTCAAACCACGAGCAGACAGGAAATCTGTCATGCAAGAGAATGAATGACCGGTCATCCTCCTTTATATCAAGACCTCATGACTGCAGAAAGGGGCTTTCCATCTGTCAAACCGCATTGAAGTGAAATATGCTTTTCTCACTCTTTCAGTTCTGCACTTTTCTTTCTTTCTTCTTGTTTTTCAAGTTTGTCCAAACTGCATTGATAGTTAACAAACATTTCTCCATGTAACCTCTGTCCAGAATTCTCCAAGGTCAAATGGATGCAGCCCATTTGTAAGGAGCTTTGTTATGGAAAGTTACAAAAATGGAAACTCTTGTTAAATCTGCTTCTTAGTGAGACATGACAGCAGAGGGCCGCCCGATGGCTCAGCTCAAATGTGAAATATATTACTGAATAAGCAGAGAGGGTATCACTCAGGCCGAAATTATATTTGTAACATTTCAAAACACATCTTTTCTCCTTCATCAAAATCTCTCCCACATAAGTGATTCACACCACTTCCCAAAGTCCTACAGACAGACCACCTATAGAAAAGGGAGACACTGAAGAACTAAGAGCAATGAACAGTAGCATGATCTTCTCTTAGAAAACACCCTGAATGCTGTCATCAGTAACCCTCTGCGAATGGAATTTGGCCCAGGTCAGGTATGGGCTAGAGCTAGAATCAGCATGAGAGGCAACCAGTGAAATCTGAGGCTACAGTAAGACCCAGGAGCACCAGGATAAGGCTCAACTGAATGCCAAGGTTACCAAGGCAGACTCAGTGGCAGGGAGCTGTCTTCCCACCAGCCCAACGTGCCCTCCTGTCGAGCTCTTCCCTTGTGGACCAGGTGCTGGTGGGGAAATCATCCTTCCCAGGGACAGAACCACAGTGCACACCATGAGGAATGAGAGGGTGATGACTCTGTTCACTGGCAGCGGCATTCCTCTTGGTCTTAACTCATTAGCGAATTTGCCTGAAGGAAAGCACCGAACTTCTGGCCCACTGATGCTCAGACATCTCCTCTCTTGTAAACGAGCAAACACTGCTCTTGGGAAGGGCTGTGCAATGCCACATTCTTTAGAAGGTCAGGCTCATCTAGTTATTAATAGTCACCTGAGAATTTCACATATGCTTGTCTTCAGAAGACAGTGGCACGCCATGGTTAAGAGCTCAGCGTGGTGAATGCTATTGGGAAGAGGCCAGTGACTACTATTAAGAGCCAGTGTGTCCGTGGGTCACTAGTCTTCCATGGCTCCTGTCATGGAAAGTTCACATTACTGTTTGAGAGTGTGAGAAGCAAGGGAACGTGGGTCTATTTAAGCCTTATTCAATATACTGACTCACAATGGACAAAGTAGTCAAGTTTTAGTTTCTTGTGAAGGAAAAAGAAGGGATTTTGGTCAGGCCAGTGATTATTTCTGTTTGGCTCATTTGTTTGTTCATTCAATTGTGTGACAAATATTTATTGCCTAAATGCTGTTCAGTTATGAGAGGGGATAGAGGCCCTTCAGTATTCAACCCTGACATTGACTGAACGTTGGAATTGGCATATCTGTGACTCACCCATTATACTGTCTGTCCCGTTGGCAGGAGGTGTACAGGAAGAGGTGCTGTAATGGTTTGTACCACTACGATGGAAAGTGGACATCGGAGGAAGACTGGAATTGATGTCTGCTGAGGAGTGTGATGGATAGCTCTGTAGTGAGACACAGAAAAAGTAGGCCATTCAATCACAGCATATTTAGCAAGTTAGCTTTCTAATAGTTCTCTCAGCACTCTCCACTTTGCAATGAAGACAGATTCTAGAATTTCAAAATAGTCAAGACAACATCTTGCTTAGATCTGACAGCTTTCATTTTTCAAATTATAAAACACAGACATAGTTAGTTGGTTTGGGTTTGCATCAAATGAAGAGGAATAAAATGGTAATGTAGGACATGAAGAAATGATCACAATCTCTAAATCTACATATTACTGCTTAAAATCATCTTTGAGATAGCAGCTACATAAAAGACCATCTCTGTTATTATTTGGGGGATGATGGGGGAATTGGCTATTGATATGACAAAAATTCCACTAAAGAATGAATAAAACAACATCAGGACCCATACATTCACATCACAGTTCATCCTGACGTGCTGGACACTAAATGGCAAAAAAGGAGTCAATGTCAAATCTTCCTGACAAATTGGATCATGTACCTAAACTCTAGCAGCAAGAATGAAAAGGTAAATTAAAAAAAAAAGCGCATGAATGATTAAATATCTGTTTAAAGCATCAATAAGTGAAGCCTTAAACCAATGATTATACTGAATTAAACTAGAACCAAGAATGACATATTTCACTTTGTGTTGTTTTTTTTTTTTTTTAAATACTCTTCCCATTAGCTCCACCTTATAGCTGGCTAGGAAAGAAGAACCACGTGTTCAATAAATCACCTGCTTGAAGGTGTGGCTTTTAAGTTCCATTACTATCCTAGTTGGTCAAAGAAACTACTTTTTCCTGGGCCTATCACAGTGCCCCTAGGGTGGGCAATTAGTTACTATCCACTCATCTGCTTGGGAATGAGAAAATCCTCATAAGAGGCATGCTCATTTAGATGGGCACCTGGAGCTTTTTTACTTTTTAAAATAAAAAGTAGCTTAAAAAGTTATTCTCATAGACATTATGTAATTGTATTATGGCTATGAAAAGAAAATATTTAAGCTAAATAAACTTTTTTCTCATATGTAACATATAAAAGGACTAGGATCTTTAATATATTACTAGAGATGCTGCTGTAATTGTTTAATTTCAAATTAGAAATTGAATATGAGGCTGACAGGGGTACTTCAAGCCCCAGCATTTTTCCACAAGGAGAAAAAAACCATTTTCTTGCTATTGTCCCGTTTAGTTTTGCAAGACCCACTGTAGGTTCAACTGCTTGCTTAAAGATTCCACTCCCACTTCCAGCTTGTCCACAATCTGAAGGCACTTTCATTTTGTACCATGCCAGTTAACACTTAACGATTTGCCACCTTTCATCCGTCAAGTCCATTTCTGCCTTTACTCATACATGGTGAGCTCTTCAAGGGGAGGGACAGAGCCCACACTGTGCATTGCTCACCACTTATGGCTGAGTACTGAACACATAATCACACTACATGCTCAGAACAGCTGGTTATCAGTTAGAACTTGGTAAATGTGGACTGAAATATGGCTTATTTGAGAGATAACAGTCCCAACAATGAATCTACATTTCAGACCTAAGTCTGTCAATGACACATGGATGTCTATGAAGATATTACCTCTGCACCCAAAATAGTCCAACTTGAAAGACTTCAGTGAAAAAACTGACATGATCCCTTTAAACCTCCCCAAGTTCCCGAGAATGCATTCCAAACTTTTCAATTTCATGGACCTCCTTCCTTGACCAAAACATTCCTCAGGCCACCTGTTAAATTCATTTCTACTTGTCACACAAAATATATCCCAAGTAGCCCATGAAATTTTCTCTGAAAGATAATAGAGTGGGCCCATCCTGAAGTACAGATAACTTGAAAGACTGGATAAACCACGTACCAGTAAATGCAGATGACCAGACAGAGCTATTTCTGCTCTGGAGCTAAAGACTAATAAAGTGGAACAGAAAAAAAAAAAAAAAAACCAACAAAAAACAACAGAATATGGAAAGGCAAAATGAAAGAGAAGGTTTGATTCTTCTTCTACAGCTCTATTCTTTGCTGAATTTCTGAAGAACAAGTATAAACCAGTATGTAAACATTTTAAAAAAAGAGGAAAGGGGTTACAAAAAATTGAGTAACTATAATAATCACAAAATGAGACAGTTAAAAGAATTGTCAGTGAAAACTTTTGGATTCGACTGACTTTGGGTTAATATTGAGTTCAGAGAAGAGAAGTAAAAATTAATTCCTGCAGATCTTAATGTGGAAACCAATGTAATCCATGTAAGTCAGTTATTTTTAGAGACTAATCAAAAATTAAAGGCTCAAAGAACTGACATTTAGAACTAGATTATTTTACAATGAAACTATTTTCAAAACTGCTGCCACTTAGAAAGATAATAAATACACTAGAGATAACATCAGTGATATGTAAATAATGTCTCTTTTGGAGGATTTTATGATGAACTTTAGGCACCAGGCTAAGAACAGTATCTCCCGGCCGGCGCCGGGGCTCACTAGGCTAATCCTCCACCTTGCGGCGCTGGCACACCGGGTTCTAGTCCCAGTCGGGGCGCCAGATTCTGTCCCGGTTGCCCCTCTTCCAGGCCAGCTCTCTGCTATGGCCAGGGAGTGCAGTGGAGGATGGCCCAGGTGCTTGGGCCCTGCACCCCATGGGAGACCAGGAAAAGCACCTGGCTCCTGGCTCCTGCCATCGGATCAGCGCGGTACGCCGGCTGCAGCGGCGGCCATTGGAGGGTGAACCAACGGCAAAGGAAGACCTTTCTCTCTCTGTCTCTCTCTCTCACTGTCCACTCTGCCTGTCAAAAATTAAAAAAAAAAAAAAAAGAAAGTCCTCTTAAGTCTTTTTTTTTTTTTAAATTAATTTATTTATTTGAAAGTCAGAGTAACAGAGAGAGAAGGAGGGGCAGAGAGAGAGAGGTCTTCCATCCGCTGGTTCACTCCCACTTGGTTGCAATTGCTGGAGCTGTGCCTATTCAAAGCCAGGAGCCAGGAGCCTCTTCCAGGTCTCCCACATGGGTGCAGGGGCCCAAGGATTAGGGCCACCTTCTACTGCTTTCCCAGGCCATAGCAAAGAACTGGATTGGAAGTGGAGCAGCTGGGACTTGAACCGGCGACTATATGGGTTGCCAGCACTGCAGGCAGCAGCCCTACCTGCTAAGCCACAGTGTCAGCTCCATCACTCTAGTTATTAAAGTATGCTCTGGTTGGTACAAAAGCAGAGAGTTGTTTTTTTTTGTTTTGTTTTGTTTTGTTTTTTTGACAGGCAGAGTTAGTAAGAGAGAGAGAAAGAGACAGAGAGAAAGGTCTTCCTTCCGTTGGTTCACCCCTCAAATGGCCGCTATGGCCGGCACGCTGAGCTGATTCAAAGCCAGGAACCAGGTCCTTCCTCCCGGTCTCCCATGCGGGTGCAGGGCCCAAGCGCTTGGGCCATCCTCCACAGCAGAGAGCTGGACTGGAAGAGGAGCAACTGGGACAGAATCTGGCACCCCAACCGGGACTAGAACCCAGGGAGCCAGCACTGCAGACAGAGGATTAGCCAAGTGAGCCACGGCACCGGCCTTCAAGAGTGTTTTTAGAGTCTATTGATAACATAAGTGTTGAAAATGTTTCCAATAATGACTTTTTAAAAATCTCTATTTGAGTTGATCATTTAAATTTAGAAAAATATCTGGGACCAAATACTAAGAACAGAATGATGCCTTGGGCATTCACACCCTTGACCACATGAATCTTTTGTGCTCAATTCTTCGCTGTGGGAACTCCCCTGTGCATCACAGCAAGTTTACCACTGGCGTGGGCCTCTACCCACTGGATTCCAGGAGCACCTACCCACAGGATGTAAGCACAACAACAGCAAAGCATTTTCAGACACTAATAAATGGTCCCTCAAGGGCAAAATCACTCCTTGTTGAGAACTGCTTGGCTAAGGTTTCTGCTACAAAAATAAAAGATAGCAGAACTTCTGTTTGTACTAAAATTATCAATTCCTAAGATTATTTCATTCTGTACTTCAAAGACCAGGCCTAAATCACACCAGACAGGGAGGACTCCATCTTATTTTTAAATAGAGCTTTGCCAAGTCTGTCCAAACTTCAATATTCTGCAACAACCCATCAGAAAGCCTTATTGAAACTCTACTCATCTGTGTGATTTTGTGTGTGTTTCTGTAATGTAGTCGCGATTACTTGTACAGGCTGAACATGGAATCTTAAAAGACTTAAGATTGATGACTTGATAGTCAGTACTGAACTACGTGGACTTTAAGCTTCATAATTACCCATTCTATGATAACATGGTCTGAAGTGGAGAGGGCAATCATGTTTCTAAAATGTTCTACCTTGACAGATAATACTAACTTGGCCAAAGTATAACCAAAATAATCTAGGGAAAGCTCTCTTTTCGTGAATTACCCCTTTGTTCAGGATGGGAGTAGCCAGACGCTGAGGGACTAAAATTGTAACAAGCTACCATTATTTTTCAGTGAAAGGACACCAACAGCTACTGTAATTCGACATTATTCTCCATCAGCGTCAGGTTCCTCAGTTACTTCAGTGAGATTTTCACATGATTAAATCCTGAAATTACAATGAAAACTACATGCAATAATTCAATAGTTTCACTCTTGATGGGAAAATTCATTAGGATACATAAGCAGGCACTCCACTCATTTACACCTTAAAATTCTCTAAAATTTGTTAACTGATGATATTAACCATGAAAACTCCATGCTTTCTGATGGGTAAATGACAATTACAAATACAGCTTCTGATGCAGCCAAACAGGTTAATTTTTCAAAATAATCTTTCTCCCTGGTTGATAATATGTTTTGGTTTAGCTAAACTCCTAAAAGGCATGTAGTTAGTTTCAGCTTTGCCTCTCTGTGCATTTGAGTACAATTTAAAGATACTCCCCATCCAGTGACCCTGATTGCGATAAAGTCAAATCACCTCATTCGAAATTCTAAAGTAAGATAGAAAAAGAAAGAAACATAGGGAGAGAAGAATGTTAAAAAGTAAAACAGGGGCAGGCCTAGCAGTTAAGATGTCTGTTGGGATATCTGCATCCCATCTCAATTTCACAGTGTCTGAATCTCAGTCCTGGCTCTGGCTCCTAATTCCAGCTTCTTGCTAATGCAGACTCTGGAGGGCAGCAGGTGATGATGGATCAAGTGGTTGTGTCCCTGCTGCCCATTAGGGAAGACTTGGATTGAGTTCCTGGCTTCTGGCTTTGGCCCAGGCCAGCTCTGGCTATTGCAAACATTTGAGTAGTAAACCAGCAGACAGGAGCTCTCTGTCTCTGTATTGCAAATAAAACCAAGTAAAAGAATTTCCCCTGATCCCCCTACAAATAAAAGTCAAATGACTGACTTAAAAAAAAGCAAAATTCCAGGCTGGCACCACGGCTCACTTGGCTAATCCTCCGCCTGCAGCGCTGGCACCCCGGGTTCTAGTCCTGGTTGGGAAGCTGAATTCTGTCCTGGTTGCTCCTCTTCCAGTCCAGCTCTCTGCTGTGGCCCAGGAGTGCAGTGGAGGATGGCCCAGGTCCTTGGGCCTTGCACCCACATGGGAAACCAGAAGGAAGCACCTGGCTCCTGGCTTTGGATTGGCACAATGCGACGGCTGCAGTGCGTTGGCCATGGCAGCCATTGCAGGGGTGAACCAATGGAAAAGGAAGACCTTTCTCTCTGTCTCTCTCTCTTTCACTGTTTAACTCTGCCTGTCCAAAAAAAAATTTTTTTTTCAAAAAACTTTTTTATTTTCAATCAAAACTTTCTATGCTCATACAGCACATATAGTTTTGATCATCAGTCCTCAAAGAAGTAAAAAATGATGCTGGGGAAGTCAAAATGTTAGTCCAAAGAAATTCTAGATTAATAATAGTTAACATTTCTCAAAGCTTTCATTCTAATCCCTTCAAGTAGGAGGTAGAGGAAGAGGAAATAAGGAAGTAAGTCATTCACTACTTACTGCAAATGTGCTGAAATTTGAGACATTTTGTGATTTATAGCTATGAACTCAGGAGATGATACAAAAAGGCTAACTCCATCGTCACCTCTGCCTGTCAGGACTGTACAGAGTAACACTATATGATATCTATGTCACTAGGATCAAATAAAGATATCTTCTCAAAGTTCAATGATATCAGAAATCTTTTGTTTATTTATGAGAAACAGAGAAAGAGAGAGAGAGAGAGAGAGAGAGAGAGAGAGAGAAATAGAATTTCCATATGTTAGTCCTACCGCCAATGCTTGCCATGGCAGGGACTGGGCTGTGCCGACGACAGGAAGGGACCTCAATTCAGGTCTCCCACATGGGTCACAGAAACTCAGTTGCATCCTACATCTCCACTGCTGCTCAAGGTCTGCATTTATAGGAAGCTGGAGTCAGGAACCTGAGCCAGTATCAAAGCCAGGCTCTCCAATGTGGGATGCAGGTATCTCAACCAGCATCTTAGCTGCTGGGCAAATGCCTCCTCAAAAATCTGGCTTTCTTTTGTTTCAGTTGTTTGTTTTTAATTTTCTTTATTTATTTGAAAGGCAGAGTTACAGACAGAGAGAAGGAGAGCCAAAATGAACCATCATAAGCTGGTTCACTCCCCAAATGGCCGCAACAGCTGGGGCTGGGCAGATCTGAAGCCAGGAGCTTCTTCTGGGTCTCCCATGTGGGTGCAGGGGACCAAACACTTGAGCCACCTTCTACTGTCTTCCCAGGCCATAAACTGAGAGCTGGATTGGAAAAGGAGCAGCCGAGACATGAACTGGCACCCATATGAGATTCCGGCACCATGGACGGAGGCTCAGCAAATTATGCCACAGCGCCAGTCCCTGCTCAGGAATCCTAATGTCAGGAATTTTTCCGAGTATAAGATACCTTTTCTAAATTTGCAGTAGTTGATCAAAAGAGAGGAAAGAACACAGAAATGTAGAAAGCATTATTTGCTTTATCAAAACAGATGAAGAATCACAAACATAGATATGCAAGAACAAAGGGGAAAACCATCAAATGAACAGCAGTGATGTGCGCACCACCCAGGATCCTGGATTTTCCGAGACCCTTTGCATTTGTAGGATTTGAGAGTCATACATTTTTATGCTATTCCCATCCTTTAAAAATAATGAATTTATTTTGTATCTATCTATCTATCTATCTATCTATCTAGATATGATATCTATGATAGGTAGATAGATAGATAGATAGATACACAGAGAGAGAAATCTATCTTCCATCTACTGGTTCACTCCCAAATGGCTGCAACAGCTGGAGCTTGGCCATCGTATCTGTACCCCAAACCCACAATGCAGGCTCTTTCCTCCAATTAATCATGGATTTTAATCCATATGTGGATCCTGGGATATAATTTTTGAAGCTAAGAAAGTCAGTCAGATGAGCTCCTTCTTCCAGGACAGACCCACACCAGGAAGGATAAGCGTAGGTGATGGACAAAGAAACTTTCAGATGAAAGACCTAGCTTCTACAGCCCAAGAGTTTTCAATTGGAATGAGGCAAATCAGAGGATCGGTGCCAGGCTGAGCTGTGTGGAATCAAAGCTCCAAACTGAAAACTGGGCAGCAGGTTTATGCAGAAACCTCATGATTGCTGTTACTGACAGGAGTGTACAGAAAACATGAACTCGTTCCTTCAGATGTGTCACAGCAGGTCAAAGCTGACACAAGCTGGCCAAGAGGAAATGGAAAGGCCCATCTGGGAGGCATGTAACCTCCTTGCAATGTCCACCAACTACACTCTGACCTCTGCAGCACAGGCTTCCAAACCTAGAGCAAAGAAACAACAAGGACCTGCCACAGCTGAAATCCTGCAACTCAAATGCAGTGTGTATTTACGTCCTGCAGTAAGCCAATGCTGTGATCTAGAAAGCACAGAACAAAACACAATAAACAAAAGAACAATGACAGAGAATCTGGGAGGGTCTGCGAAGGTGATCTGATTCTGTTTGATCACTAAACAATGCAACTCTAAGGACAATGGGCGTGCACCCTGTTTGCATTTACTTGCGGTGAGCGACCTCGTGCACATGCATGGGAGGACAGGCATGAGATTTCATAAACTAGCTGTGTTCTCACTCTCCCATGTAAGGCTGTCTTACCAAACGTTCGTGTGGGTGCAGGCTACAGTAGCTGCTAGACTGTGGAATATGAGAAGAATTGCCCAACATTCCTCCGTAGCCAGGCTGATTCATCCCACTGGAGGAGCTCCAAGGGTCACTGCTGTGATGGCCATCTGTAAAGGACAAAGAAAAGCATGACTTCTCCCAAGCAGTCAGCCTTGCCTTATAGAATAGGGGTTTTTCATGTACTTGAAAATGACTGCCTGTTGTGTATTCATCCCTGCATCGGTTAGCTGATGACATCAGAAGACAGTCGTCATTATTTCACCCCAAGTCGTTGTATTTTGTCAAACAAACATAAACATTTAGCCAAGTTAGTGTTCTCAGTAAAAACTCATCTGTTAAAAGAATACAGCACATTCCCACATAGAATATTGGTCACGTGAACAAGGCAATTAATGTGTAAGGGAACATTTCTTAGAATTTTCCTGACTTTTTTTCTTTGAAAACCAACTAGAAAATTAAAATTCTCCTAAATGTTCAGATAAAAATTAAGTGATCTAAACGTTAAAGAGTTGGCAAGTTTACAAGCTTTAAAAGCATATAAAGAAATATGTAGTAGTCAAAAAGACCGTCTCAGACTTAAAGATCAGATTTAATTTTTGTAACATGTTTAATAGATACAAGTAAAGTTGGAATTATATAATTGTGCTATGGAATTAGGGAAGCAGAATCTCAGACAACATAGTTCTTAGGTGATTTATTTTTATTTTTTGGTGTTCTAGTATGTAACTATAAACTTCAGTAGGAATTCAAAGTGTATACACTATCATAAGGTAAATATTACATTACAGATGATTTTGAGAGCCTCTGGATTTTATAAAACTACTAGAGTTAAAAAGAGGCTTAAAACTGTATGAAAAATATATGGAATATGTTCTAATATGAAGTTAACCTTTTGTTAACATTAATGTTAACATTAAAAAATACTCCTACAGACTTCCATTCTCTGGGCCTGCTGATCAAGAAGTTAGTAAAAGAAATGACCATGTTTGGTCTTAATTTCTCAAACTTAGGCAGGGAAGACGATCTATATTACTGTTGATGTCATTCTTTTCCCCACTTCTTTCAAAATTTTAACAAAACTTGCTGAGTGTTAAATGTACAGCAGGTACTGTTTCCTTGAAAATAAGATTATTTTCACCAGAAGTTTTTATTTAATAAAAGCCTTTTGAAAATGTAGGCAATGGGCAAATTAAATCTAATACTGTATTTCATAAAGCTTTTTCCCCCCACTGAATTTATTTATGTATGTATGTATGTATTAAAGAGTTTTTTATTTATTTGAAAGGCAGCGCTACATAGAGGCAGAGGCAGAGAGAGAGAGAGAAGCCTTCCATCTGTTGGTTCATTCTTCAGATGGCTGCAACGGTCTCCCATGCAAGTGCAGGGGCCCAAGAACTTGGGCCATCTTCTACTGCTTTCCCAGGTCATAGCAGAGAGCTGGATTGGAAGAGGAGCAGCTGGGACTCAAACTGGCAGCCATATGGGATGTAGGCACTCCAGGCAGTGGCTTTACCCACTACGCCATAGCTCTGGCCCCTCCCACTGAATGTATACACCCAGAATTTAGAGTTTCTCAACTGGAATAGCTTCAGAACAAAGAGAAAGAGTCTATAGATTCTTCCTCTTAAGAATCATGCAAACAATGGGCCGGCGCTGCGGCTTACTTGGCTAATCCTCCGCCTGCAGCACCGGCACCCCGGGTTCTAGTCCCAGTTGGGGAGCCAGATTCTGTCCCAGTTGCTCCTCTTCCAGTCCAGCTCTCTGCTGTGGCCCGGGAAGGCAGTGGAGGATGGCCCAAGTGCTTGGGCCCTGCACCTGCATGGGAGACCAGGAGGAAGCACCTGGCTCCTGGCTTCAGATCGGTGCAGCGCGCTGGCCCTAGTGGCCATTTTGGGGGTGAACCAATGGAAAAAGGAGGACCTTTCTCTCTGTTTCTCTCTCTCACTAACTCTGCCTGTAAAAAAAAAAAAAAAAGAATTATGTGAACAAAATTATGTCTGTGATTTTGATGGCTCTGGAGAGATTGACAGATTAAATGGGCATTGAACTTAAAAACATGAGGCCACAGTAGTGAGCTTAAAATATCTCCCAGACAGTTTCTTGAGTGTCTTCCACCTAACTGCATATTCTTTTAAGTCCTGCCTACAATGGAAGCTGATGTGAGACAGGATCATGATGCAACTCTTTCTGTGCACATCATGTGAAAACACAGCTCTTTACAAAGTTATTATCCATGTATTTTAGATTTAGCTCTTAAATTACAGAAATGTAAGTGTCACTTTAAATTCAAACATGAAGTCCAAGATAGGTAGCACATACAACAAATAAATGAGAATTTGTATCATTGGACAAGAGTCTTCTAAAACATCTGGTAATATGATATGTTGGGCAGCAATATGCTTAGAATGGTTAATAGAACACTGTACTCACTGTAGACTTTTAAAAATATGTATTTTACATAAATTATTCTTTTCACAGTAAATATTTATCACATCCCATGATCTTCGCATAATGTTGTTTTTGAAAGAAAAAGAATTAGTGGCCAGCTCTGTGGCACAGCAGGCTAAGTCTCCAACTGCGATGCCAGCATCCTATATGGGTGCCAGTTTGTGTACCAGCTGCTCTTCTTCCAAGTCAGTTCTCTGCTATGGCCTGGGAAAGCAGTAGAAGGTGGCCCAAGTTCTTGGGCCCCTGTATTCCCATGGGAGACCCATAAGAACCTGGCTCCTGGCTTCAGATTGGGAAGCTTTGGCCATTGGTGCCATTTGGGGAGTGGACAGCAGATGAAAGACCTTTCTCTCTGTCTCTCCCTCTGTCTGTAACTCTGACTCTCAAATAAATAAATAAAAATCTTAAAAAAAGAATCGAATTAGACTTGCACAAATTAATTGTGCTTATAAACATCAACTGTACTTTCTCTCTCTCTTTTTTTTTTTTTTTGCTTTTTGGATATTCATGTGCAGACAAGAAAATTTGGCCCCCCTTTTGTGTGGTCTGCTATAAAAAGGAGTCTACTATTTTAATCCACTTGGTCTATCTGGCAATGAGCACCATTCAAGCAAATTACTTTCCTAGGCAAAGAGAAAAACCTATCCTTCAGTTACTTTACTCAGTGAGAATCTGCTTTGAGTGATGAATCCTTGAGTTGCTGGCCTCTGAGCACATGCAGGACAACTTCTCTCACTCCTCACTGAAGAGGGGGCTGATGCCAGGGAAGTTTACTGCTTGCAGCTAAAGGTACTAAGTCTTTGTCACAGCACACAGTGCCTCCAGGTAGCACAAACCACTGTGTCCCTTTGGGAGGTAAAGCCAGGGCAGGTCACAAAGATCAAGTATCTCTGTGATGGGGACCTCCGGTATGTGTGGAACAAACTCTGTATTCGAGGAATCCATTTGCTTCAATTTTATAGATTTCCCATGGAATTTCAGGGAGCTCACAACCAAAAAGAGCTCACATTCTGAAGGGAAAGATGAACCCTTCTGAACCAGAATGATTTTGCATGGTCCACTGTAATCTAAGGGAGGCACCAGGCTGTTCCCCCCGCACTCTCTGCCCCAAGCGCACGCAACTTCCTGTGACATGGCCCTCCCTAGAGTGGTACAATGAAGAAAATGCCATGGCACTTTGCCAAGGTACACTCAAATAAGGTTTCCATGCCCAGGCGAAAAAGAGTGCACATAGGGGTTCTTAGAAAATTCCATACCTAAACTCAGGGTATTAACTTAGTAACAGTGTCACAGGCATCTCAGGGGTACAGCCCTTAGCTGCACCCTCCAGGAGGGAAATTCTCGAAGTAGCTGTCATCATTTTAACCAACTCGGTTGTTTCTAAGAAGCACAAAGAAGTTATATTTCCAGAGGCAAGACTAGCAACTCTGGGAGTATGCACCCATCTGTGCTTACCTAAATATACAATTAAAAGAAAAAAATACACTGCACCTATCCTGAAAAAACGTTGGGTCTTTCACCCTTAATCTGTTAGCATGTTGGGAAAGAGCTTTCACTGTGCAATATTCCAGTCTGTAGTCAGGTCATCTCATCTTAAGTGAAACCCTTGTTCTTACCTATAAAATAATAAATGATGGGAAATTTTATATCATGTTTCAGATACAGAAGAGCAACTTGTTACCTGCTGGCTAAATTCAGGATGCTCAAAACAGCCTAGAGCCACAAAACATCTGATCATGCACCCACCTCCTTTTTGGGGATGGTGAGGATGTGGGTAAGGTTGGCCAAGGGAGACCACCAGCACCATCAGCTCTCAGTGAAGCTGACCCATCTCACCTTTACTCCCTATTGCTCCACAGGCTCTAACTTAAAGCAAGAAGGTCTAAGGACAGTTTCAGTTCATTAATTTATGGTCAAGGAATTCAATTCCTGAGAAGAGCGTGACCTCCAAGATTCTACACTTGCTGACTCTTCTATTTCTTTTGCCCCACATATGACATTAAAAGGGCCAGGAAGAGTCTGCCCAGTAGATCTGCCTTGAGAAGAAGAAGTGGCATCTTACCTTGCATGAAGAAGGAGCTAGGGAAAGTGCTGGCTGCTGGTTTTGAGGAGGGGTAGCCTGGCGAGTCCCTATTGTAGTCGGCAGTGCTTGCTGACGGAGCGTAGACCTGAAGAGGGAGAGCCAAGTGAGTTTTGCTTCCTGCACTGACCAAAGCACCTCAAGGTCCATTGTTTTCTAAGGAGCAGGTACTCTGACCAAAATCTAGAAACACTGTCCCTTTCAGGAGAGAGCAGAACGAACAAAATTGCTCGGTGTATTTCAGTGAACGGAATAAACAGGTATGATACTTTCCAGTCATAGGCAAGAATTCTGCAAACCATGTCTACCTGTAAATACACTGCATAATACCCATAGAGTAGTTCTATGTGCTCAATCATTCCTTTTAAAACTGAAACAAAACACACAGCTGGCCCAAGAGCATATGAAAAGTGAAACAGAAAGACATCAAGCCTCTCCCAAATGGTAGAGTAAAAACTCTACTTTTCAATGAAAGATTTCACTAAGAGAGAGAGAGAGAGAGAGAGAGAGAGAGAGAGAGAGAAGGAGAAGGAGGACCCAGACTTCTTAGAATATTAAATTCCCACAGTGTCAGCTTTTTTCAGAGATGCATGAAAAGGCCCCTGAAAGCTGGACCTCCGTGAGACCACCAACAATCAGTGTGAGCACAGGAAGCAGGGGAGGCTCCTCTTTAGTGCCTATTATATTTGTGTGTACAATAAACAGAAAAAGTGTGCCAAAAACCTAATTTACTTACATTCGTTTACTAATGCTCAAGAGACTTGGAGAACTAGTTCTTTATAAAAATAGCCTGTGTATTTTCTTGTTTATGTTTCCTTTAAACAGGACAGCATAGTCGAAAAGCATAAATTCATAAGGTATAGTTTAACTTTAATTGGTTTTCCCCCTTGCCTCTTCTGCTAAATATAATTTTTTTTAATCCCCATTTTCTTTTGCTGTAAAAGTTCCTCTCTCCAGATGGTCGGAAAGACTGAAACACTGTTATCCTCTTGATGAAAATGGATACCTTCCTGCCTCCATTTTGAAGCAGCGGCTCACAAAATTGGCAGTGAGCCTACAGTGATATTCACAGGTCACAGTAAAAGGAAAAGAAATTCACCAATAAAAAGGCAACTGTAGGGTTACCAAAAAATAGCTCCCATTTTGTTTTTACTGTGCAACACACTGAACAAACACCCTCAGAAAAAGTATATAATTGCTCTCAGAACACCAGAAATCACACACTAAGCATTAATACAAGGTTTAGGATTTCACAAAGGAAATGTCCACAGCGACAGATGTGGAAAAACATGCACACACATCTATACATCAGATACATGCTGCATATGCCCCACAATGCCCTTGAGAAGTGGCAAGTCCAGGAGATTAAACACAACAAAAACAAACCAAAGAAACCCACTGACGTTGTAGAAAACGTGAAGGATTCCTAAGTCATGGAGGAGCATGCATTCCATATTTCACACAATTTTATTCTGTAATTTTATTCCCATTTAAATGTATAAACAGCAACTTGCTTTTATGTCCACATGGGCTTATAATAAGGAATTAAACATTATTCAAGCATCTTGAAGGAACAGGGAATAAAACATGGGTCAAGACTCCAAAAACAAATCAAGGTCTTAAATCTGTCAACTAATTTCAGTACTTTCAAGAGAACTTTATGAGTAGCAAACAGTTTGGGATACACTTAGAGGTCTGGAGAGAAGACTAAAAAGAAGAAGGAGACATCCTATTCTAGAACAGGAGAAACTGAAAATGAGATCATGTCATTCTAATGACAGAATGAGCACAATACTTGTATGACTGTCACGTATTGACATGCTGGTAGCCTGCCAGGCATTTGGACAGTGTAAACACAAGCGAGGCATTATCCTCCAGTTTAAGAATCAGTATATGCAAGTAAATTTACTATAAAAATGAAAATAAACTCTGGCCTCTATTATTAAGTCATCTTACACTTTACAACAACTGAAATCCATTCTCTTAAAATAATTCATAGCTTAATTTTAATGACATCTTTTACTACCTTATCCTTAAACATATACATTATTACTACAACACTACTGTATGATACCTAACAAGGTTCATCTACTTTTCCAATTTTGGAAGAATTACTTGGCATTTCTTTTGGGAGATAAGGAAAAATTTGGCATTTTTTGGTTATTTATGAGGATGCTACTTTAAATATGAATTAATGATCAAGCTCAACTGTCTAACGATAAGATCATTTACCCCAAATTTATAAATATTGCTTGCCTAGAAAGGGGTATTTATGCGGCTAAAAAGTTCTTAGGCTAATTACACTATGTATTTTTTACTTTTCTGGCTATAGCCAATTGATGACTCTTTAGGTAAGATGAAAGTCTTTGTTAACAGGGAAGGGACAACTGTTTATGGTTTCTTAAAAAGGCAATTTTAGGCACATCTGATAAATTCCTTACATATTAATTCACAGACCAGGTACACTATTATTCCATTTCTATTTCTATATTTCACCAGTTTCATCTCCGAAATTATTTTTTAGGGTAAGCCCTCTCTGTATTTGTTTACATAAGTAAACACTGAATAGAACTATACTTTTTAATAGAAGGAATCAACAAATTTATTTAGTTCATTTTCAGCATAAAAAAATTCAATAATGGAAAGGGTAAGGCAAATTGCTCAAGACAGAAAATTTCTAAAGACATACAACTGTTACTTTTATTTTTATCACTTGATAGGTAGTTTCTTTTACAATGGTAGAAGTTATAAAATGATATTTACAAAAACAGTGATCATAATCATTGTTCCTCAGCTTAATGTTTTAATCTTTAAGGACCTGAATGACCAATAAGAAACTTCATTTTTATTTCTGTCCAGCAGATTGCCAATTTCTCAATCAGAAGATTTCAAAGTCCAGGTTTCAATAAGGCATTTAATAGTGAGTGATTCAACAGGAAAAGGCCACATCCATTTGGTTTTCATTATTATCATTCTAGGTATAAGAAAAGATTACTAACATAATCGTTAAATAAAACAGTTTTTTATTCAATGAGTAGAAGAACAGCAAACATCCCATATCTCTTCATGTTGTTGGAATAGTTTAACGCCTGGTACCAGAAAACTGATTCAGTCTAAAGTGAAATAAAAGTCCCACACTCGAGTATAATGCATGTAAGTGTTCCCAACACTGAGACGTAAGGGAAATCTAGATCAAACAAAAATTCACACTCCACTTTTCTCTAGTAAGGTGGCTCGGATCAAGGTGACTGTTGGCATTCTCATTCTTTCTACAAGAGTCGCTGAAGAAGTGTGAAATTTGTGTTGCCAAATCGGAAATGGGGACTCTTGTCCAAAACTCACAGGTCACAGCTCTTTTACTGAATCATTTGTTGAGGAAAAGCTTCACAGAAAACTAATAGCAAGGTATATTTAATACTCAAAGTCAGCAACAGTATCTTTTCTCTTCCAAGCCTGAACTGAAACAAAACAAAACACAGAAATCCCGAGTTTAACAAAGATCTCCAGATAACACTAAACCTTGAACTGATAAAAGCAAAAAAGCTTTCATTTTCCAGATTCAATTTTGTTGTCATCTGAGAAGTACTACTACGGTGCATTAGCTGTTCCATTCAATGCTCCCAACTACCCTTTCTGCAGGTATCAAAGATACAATGTAAGTTCTTTTAAACAGAACATCTGCCTATTGGTGAAGTGGGGAACAAAGCAAGCACACAAACCAGCCAACACAATGAAGGGAGGATGCCTCCTACATTGTCAGGCCTTCATCCTCACTGTCTTAGCACCTCACTTTCACCTATGGAGATTTTAACATGACAACAACTGTTGTTTGTTTGGGGCTTCTTATGAGACATCTTTTGTTGGAGTACCATAAACATTATTTCTAATCTTCATAATGATCACACAACATGGCTATGATTGATAGTATCATTGTTAATGCATAGGGTCGAAGTATCACAGGGTACGTATTGGCTCAAACCAGCCTTGCTTTGACTGTTAAGTCCCAGCATTTCTTTCTTTCTTTCTTCTTTTTTTTTTTTTTTAAGATTTATTTATTTATTTATTTGAAAGGCAGAGTTACAGAGAGGCGGGGCAGAGAGAGACAGAAGTCCCCCACCTGTTGGTTCACTCCCCAAGTGGCCACCAACATTTGGAGCTGAGCCGATCCAAAGCCAGGAGCCAGGAGCTTTCTCCAGGTCTCCCATGCAGGGGCAGGAGCCCAAGAACTCAGGCCATCCTCCACTGCTTTCCCAGGCTATCGCACAGAGCTGGATCAGAAGTGGAGCAGCCAGGACTCTAACTGGCACCCAAATGGGATTCTGGTACTGCAGGTGGCAGCTTTACCTGCTACGCCACAGCACTGGCCCCAATCCCAGCATTTCTAAGCCAGGTAAGTCTTTTGAGTCTCCCTGGTCTTGAGATTACTATCTGTAAAATGGAAATAACAATGCACACTGTGAAATGTTCGTGTGAGAATTAAATGGTATAATGTATGGAAAGTAACTGGAATGGTATTATGCACACTCTGAGGCATGCAAATGAAGACATCAGACATCAGGGTTAATGTCGTGGTGCTATCACTTTCATTATATGGACAAATGTGAATCCAGAACATTAGGTCACTTTTCCATGTTAAAAATGTTTCAAAAGTAGTAAAGCAAGGATTTAAACTTGTCATCAAGCTCTACTTTCTTTCCATTAAAAACAAAATTCCTTGTTTTTAAATGGTAAAAAAGATACTCTAAACCATCAACATGAGGCTATACTTCAGTCATAACCAAAGTACAATTAATTGATAATTACCTCTTAAGAAAATGAAATTTCACAAGGTATGTTTATGGTTGATCCATGGCATATTAAGTGAGCCGCTGAAGTGGGAACCTAACTCTAAAGAATAAGATGTGGCTTTGGATCACGCATCAGGAGAAGTGTCACTATGTGGGGATGGGTGATGGCAGCCGTTTATAACTCCTTAATGTTCCTGTCCCTTCGTGACTCACAACTACCATCTGAAGATGTACTTTCCAAAGTACTCAGTTCAGATTCATTGAAACCTTGCAACTGAGGTTTGTTCCGACCCTCACTGAGTGTTACTGTACGTCCTATGCTGAGCAAAAAAACAGCAAAGCAGAATTGTGCGGCAGATGCCCAAGTGCTGGCCTGGCTCACTCAGTTGCTCAGAACTCCGAGAGATCTCACAAACAGTCTCAAGGGTGACAGTTCAATGCCCAAATGCCAAGAGCTTATCGTGTGTGGCTGCGGTCTTACAAATCCAGGCCAGGCTTTGATTCTCCCAAGAAACAAGTAGGGAAACATACGTGTAAGTGCTTCGCTCATTTCCCAGGTGACTTGGCTGGATTCTCAACTGTTAATATGTTCTGAAGACATATTAAAAAAAAAAAAAAAAGAATGGCTCAGGGGCAGGGATGCCTCCACTTTCGTAAGAGTTAAATGGACCCTGTAATTGTACCACATGACCAATTTTGCTAGCTGATCCATAAAGCCAGGTGAAGATGTGCTGAGAAAAGACAACCTCCAGGTAGAATGTAAACAGCTTTGGCAGGACTGGAGAAATTACTCAGCTCTGGAGTCAAACCGACCGGGTCTGACTCCCTGTGAGGATGGAACAAAGCTATTCATTTCTCAGAGCCTCAGTTTCCTCATTTGTCAAACAGGGCTCCTCTTGTTGCAAGGACTACAGATAACAGGGGTCAAGCATCATTCCTAATCTATTAGACACTCAGTTAACAGTACTATTATTTATATCTCATAAGAGTTACTCATCACGTAATTGTTTTTAACAGGGTGTCTAGAAAGGTACTGTCCAATACAGCAGCTGCTAGCAAGCAGCAGCAGTTATCAGTTAAACACGCAGCCCCCGGCTGCTACTCTAGACACAGCCCATCTACACCTTCCCTGCAGAAAGCTCAGCTGCACAGCACTAGGGCAGAGTCGAGCTAGTCCTTGTCCTCCTGGGCCATGTTTGCCACCCACTGTTGGCACTGCTGTTACAACAAAGTTAAGACTTGCTTTTCTGTTCAGGCAAGGGAAGCAGAACTTTTCAGATGGGTCAGTACTAGAGACAAATTCTAGGTATCTCTAGTACCTGGTATACAATTGGTGTTCAATAAATGACTTTATTGGATGGTAGGATATTTGAGGCTTAAGTTTCATTTATTATTTTTAGAGTCCCATACACATTTAGTTATCTTCTAAACATCCTTTTGTGTAACTATCTGGTAAAATGCTTGCAAACCATGCCAACCAATATAACATGGAAGAATTATCTGTAACCTATGCAGGAAGTAAATAAGATTCTTAAACTACATTTTAGTCCTCGGCCATGTTTCTGAAAAAGAGATTTCAGTAGAGTGTGGCCACTTTTTTTGGGTAATACAACTGAACAGACTTGAACTTTTCTGATGTGCTTCACGGCAGTGGTAATTGGGTCTCTATTCTATGCTCGTTGTTTTCTTGGTTGTTTCCTTGAAAAAATCTTCTCTTATAACTTTACTAGAGATGCTCCTTTCTCTTTTCCTGCCTCTGGTCATCATGTTTTAAAATCTACATGAGTTCAGGCCGGCACCGCGACTCAATAGGCTAATCCTCCACCTTGCGGCGCTGGCACACCGGGTTCTAGTCCCGGTCGGGGCGCCGGATTCTGTCCCAGTTGCCCCTCTTCCAGGCCAGCTCTCTGCTGTGGCCTGGGAGTGCAGTGGAGGATGGCCCAAGTGCTTGGGCCCTGCACCCCATGGGAGACCAGGAGAAGTACCTGGCTCCTGCCATTGGATCAGCGTGGTGTGCTGGCCGCAGCGGCCATTGGAGGGTGAACCAACGGCAAAAGGAAGACCTTTCTCTCTGTCTCTCTCTCTCAATGTCTACTCTACCTGTCAAAAAAAAAAAATCTACATGAGTTCAACCTCATGTGCAAATAAGCAAAAGGAAGAGGTTAAAGGACTTACCAGGGGCCTGAACATAGCTTGAGATCCTGACTTTTCAATCTGTCCTCTTGGCATTCTCCTTTCTAAAGTCTTTTCTAACTCCCTAACTTGGGCAGTAAAATGAAACAGAGGGTTAATCAACAGATTCTGGTAACATAGGTAAGTGACCTATTCTAAGGCATAAAGGCAGTAAATCATGCCCAAAGGCAGATGATGGTCCATACAGATCATCCAAGAGTACAAAATTCAAAACCAAAACCAAACTGCAGCAGTAAAGATCATTTGCCTGATGTATTCTCAGTCTATATTATCAGGACAAGGCCTATTAACTAGTGGAAGATCTCTCCTTCACTTCCAAGTGATGGGTAAAGACCCATCTGTGTTGTTATCACATAAACAGGAAATGTGTTCAGAAGTAACAGAAATGTTGGCAGCACACTGACCAATAGAGGGGTATTTACTGTACGTGGAAAAACTGCACATGTATAAGCTGTTGAAATTGTGAAAGTTTTATTTTCATCTAAAGTACTTGAAGTTTTTAAAGGAATTAACCAAGTAGATCTAACTGCCCTAAAACAACTGACAGTCTGAAGAATTTTACTCCCCAACTACCAATAAGGGTAGTTGGGGGGGGGGGGGGACAGAAAATTTTGTAACTATCCAAATGTGTAAAATGTACCACTCATCTGTATGACAGTCATATTTTATTTCTACTAATCAAGCAATGAGCACCTGAGCTCCAGGTGGCAATGCAAAAATATATGAAAGAGAATATGTATACATTTCCCCCAAAAGAAATTCCCTGAACACAAATCACTGTGAACAGACATCCATGTATCCCATCAGAAATATCACATAAAAGTCCCCGCCCTTCTAAAGATCCACAGTCTTGATTATCCATTCATTCATGAGTAAATTAAACCTGAAGCTAAATCCTGTAAGTTTTCAGCCAGAAGTTTTTTTCCTTCTCACCTACCAAACTTCTTTTTCTGTGTTAAGAAGTAACAAAATTGTAAGACTTTGCATCCCCTTTCTTGTGTCTTTTATCAATCAAAGTACAGAACTGCAAACTACCTAGAGGATCAAAAAGACAACAAGAATGATAGGCACGGACCTGAGCCATCCACACAACCTATATGCAGAGTTGCATGAGAGTACAGAAGGACAGACAGCAGTCCAGGGACTCTCCTCTCATCGCACTCAGTGGGCTCAAGTTCAGCAAGGCCACAGCAAAGAGTGCACTGGGTCGAATCAGAGGTGTGGGCCTCCTGTGCAAAACAACAGGAACTACAAAAAAGATGGCCTTGTTTTTGGCCATTCTTTCTTCTCCTCAAATAAAAAGGCAAGGATATTGTTCTGATGCTGTTCCTACAGCTAGCTGTTGTCTGCTTTTCAAATCTCTCAATCAGATTTCAAATTCTAAATAAAAGTGAGCCTTTACAAGCTTCAACAGCTTTTAGAAATGTAAAAGGGAGGGATATACCCTATTTCAGTTAAAAAACAAAACAAGACAGAACCACTAATAATCCTGTAAATAACACTATAATTTAAATCTGCACAGTTAATTTAAATCTGTTATTTGGCAAGTATTATCCTGTGTTCATCTTGCAAGGCCTGAGGAAGAAAAACCGCCAGGAGAGATGTGAGTGCGCTCATAACTCAACAACACTACAGATAAGATAGCAGAGATAGAGAACACTTGAGATTTTACACTGCATTGCTACAGCCATCCAAGTGAGGTGTACAAGGGATTACCAAAGGGGAAACAAAGGAAAGAAGCAATTTACCATGGCACTCTCCACAACTGGAAACGGCACTGGTCCCGAAAAGCCTGACACACCCAAAGTTCTCATCACAGTTGGCAAGACAAAATGACGGCAATGAGAGAACAGCTCGTGCTTTACTCACTCACAACACGCCAGGTATTTTTCTAGCCAAGTTGTACGTGTATTCATTCTGTCTTTAAATGAACTTTTTGGTTCACTATCAGTCTAATTTTACAGTTAAGGAATTTGAGGCACACAGAGGTTAAGTGATTGGCTCAAAGTCACACTGCTAAGTAAATGGCAAACCTGAGATTCAAAATCAGTGTGTCTTGCTTCAGAGTATGAGCTTCCAAGTGAAGAGTTATCTCTTGATAGCTAAGAATTCTCTGCAAGGTACTCATGGACTCCTCCCAAAATCCAGCTTTGTAGAGTTCTGGGTCCCCTGTACCACAAGGTTATTTGGTAGCCAAGGGACTGAAGATGCTGTTTTGCCCAAAAAGAGGTGCACAAGATGATCTAGGTCAGAGTGCACAAAGGAGGCTCCTGTGCAGTGCTACAAAGAAAGACCATTCATGTGTCTTCTAGAGACGACGCTGAGACACTGAGCCAAAGAGCGGTAGGTCTGAATAAACACATTTGTGTAATAATACTAGAGACAGGGAGAGGGTAAGTAATCAGTGGAGAGTGACACAGGGGTTTCATGGTGAAACAACCCATGACCAAAAGACAGGACACTAAACTGAAAAAGAAAAAAGAAAAAAAAAAACAACAAAACACAAACAAACAAAAAACAAACCAAAAACCCATCATATTCTTACCTAAAGCATTAAAGTGAAGTGTGAACATGATCTCGTCTGTGTATACTAGCCTCTGGCTCCAAAGACTTCTTTTTATTTTTACACCTGCATTTCTCTTGCTCTTGGCACTAACTGAGCAGACACTGCATGTTTGCTATTACTTTCAACGTGGTATATCATGGGAATGCCCATGCCAACATTATGCATACCTTGGCCCTTGCTTAAAGTGCCTTAAACTGATTAAGTTACACCTGGCTAAAGATCGCTTGAAACATTTAATTGCATAAAATGTGGCCCAGGTGAAACCTGACTTCTTTCTAGTTACATTTCTTATGTTACTTATTCATGTGGGGGTTGGTTCCATCAAGAGGCTCAGGACTGGCACAGATAAAAGACTGTGGATGCTAGCACATTGCAACTTTTTAATATGTTCTAAATACTTCACTAAGTTGTTTCCAGACTTTCATTTGTTGACTTCTCAGCAGAAAGTAAGGGTAATGCTAAGAAGAAACTGATGTATTATTTCCATTATTACTTTTGGCTTTTTTTTTTTTTTTTTTTGAGGGCAGGGACGGAGAGATAGAGAGAAAGAGTTCTCTCATCTACTAGTTCGTCCCCAAATCTCCACAATGGCCAGGACTGGGTTTGACTGAAGTCAGTGGCTGAGAACTGAATATGGGTGGCAGAAACCCATTCACTTGAGCAATCACCACTGACTCCTAGGGTACATATTAGCAGGAAGCAGTAACCAGAACCAGGAATCAAACCCAGACAATTCAACATGGGAATCAGATGGCTTAACTGGTATCTTAACCATTGGGCTAAGTGCCCATTCCCTCAAAACGTAAACAGATACGACTACATTATTTACATCTCTTTATACCTGTAATATCAAATTCATGATTGTCAGTTATGTCTAATAGATCACCTCCTACCTCAACACTTTTCCTCCCTTCGCAACAAACTGTTGGCTTTCTTTTTGGATGACAACTACTATTTCATACAGAGGTATCTGAACATCAAAACATTGTTAATTGATATTCCCCAGAAAAGCTTTGTGACTTCTAAAGCATTGTTTTGTCAATTAAATGAGAACAGCAAGTCTTCCAGATGAAAAGAAATCCTATGACTCTACAATAAAGACAGAAATTCGGGCTTACTCCAACATTGATTATTGTTGTTTCTTCTATACTTCACAAAGAGGGTCTGCTAACAATAACTAATCACAGAGACAAAGTTGAAAAAAGTATCATGGAAAAAATGTGCAAGTGTGTGAGGGTGCATGCATGTGTGTGTGTGTGTGTAGCACCTGGTAAACAGTTACCATGTGCATGCATGCATGAATGAACAAACACACCACACTTGAGATGCATGTCAAACTAAAAATTTAAAATAGAGAAAGCTAAACACTTATTGGTTCCGCCAACACACGTTTTAGTGCACTTCACTTCTCGATGTGTTTAGGGGTGAGCTTTCTTTACAAGGTAGAAACAATGACCTGTCCACTTTTAAGGATTCTAAGTGCACTGATCACCACCCTTGTCCTTTTGCATCTCAGTGTAGAGGTTGATGGTTGAAGACAAGGGCTGATATCCTTCACTGGATGTTAACAGATGTACCATTTTATTTTATTTTATTTTATTTTATTTTTTTAAGCAATGCAAGTTCCTCAGTTTGGGCAACACTAGGGTAAACAAATCAATTTCTTTGCTTCCGGCTTTGGTCAAGTCACATTACTATGAGGGGTAAAAAAAACTGCATATCCCTGGTAATTCTCTCAGGGTCACAAACCAAATTTTCAACACATCTCTAATCACTCCCCACCCAAGCTTTGGAAAATACAATGATGTTTGTTAGCCATTTCTATACTTCAATTTGATAAACAGTGCAATCTTTTCTCACAAATTATTTTTTAGAAAGAACTAGAGGGTTGGGACCGGCGCTGTGGCACAGTGGGTTAAAGCCCCAGCCTGCAGTGCCAGTATCCCATATGGGCGCTGGTTCGAGTCCTGGCTGTTCCTCTTCCCACCCAGCTCTCTGCTATGGCCTGGGAAAGCAGTAGAAGATGGCCCAAGTCCATGGGTCCCTGCACCCACGTAGGAGACCTGGAAGAAGCTCCTGGCTCCTGGCTTCAGATCAGCTCAGCTCTGGCTGTTGCAGTCATTTGGGGAGTGAACCAGCAGAATGGAAGACCTCTCTCTCTCTGGCTCTACCTCTCTTTATAACTCTTTCAAAGAAATAAAATATCTCTTTAAAAAAGAAAGAAAGAAAGAATTAGAGGAAATAGAGAAGGTACAGGTTATGAAAGGACAATGCAGAAAGGAAAGTAGCACACACCAAAAATGCTCATGACTTTACACTCGGACTTCATGCCACACTACGAATACTGTTCCTATTTCTCAAATCCCAAGTGTCTTCAGTGCTGTGTCTGTCCGTACAAGCAGCACAGAGGGTCAGGGAGCCCTCATTGCTAGGTACCCATTCCTTCCCAGGAAGCAAGAAGGATCACAGAGGAAGCTGTGTCACATACAAGTAGGAAGTCACACTTTCAAACACAGAGAACAAAGTAAGAATGAAAGAATAGTGAGACTGAGATTCTACCAGATAGTAAAAGGAAAAGAACACTGAAACAATTCACCAAACAGGAAATGCATGAGTACTTATCTAGATATACTGTTTGACCTTGAAATTAACTGCACAAAAAGGAAATTTGGTAAAAGTTTAGGATTCATCATTATAAATGTCTGAATCTTCCTAGTATTTGAAAATTATCTTATTTAATAATTATTTTGAGATGGATTCTCTGTCTCAGTGGTCACACATCCCATTCATCTCTTATGTTAGGAAACTTCAGCTGGGGAGGGCGAGGTATGGCTGTTGTAGTGGTCCCACCAATGTCTGGCAGGAGCAGGGCTACACCTTAGGGCTTTTCACTCCAATCCCAGCTCAGAAGATATAACGCTTGATCAGCCTTCCAAATCACCAACAGTTTAAGGGCTCTGGAGGTCAGGTGTTCTTACTAGAAAACGATGTCCACCAATGCTAAGCAGAGTTACAGATGAACTCTCTGCTGCATGCGAAGCATCCAACTTTGCTGTGGGTGCTTCAGACACATGCTTACCATGAGAGTTGTTATGAACAGTGAGTCTCCAATCTGGTGAAGCTCTGAACAGGAATCCATGCCATAGCACACTATAAAATCATTACCCCATCCTCCCTTTCATAAGGCACAAAAAAGTACGAACTATCTTTTTTTTTTCCTGTCAAAACATATGGCCATAACTACTTTCAACTGAAAACAAAAGCATGAAATAATTACCAAATGTATGACTCTGTGGGCACAGATTGAAATGAAAAAAAAAAAAAGTATGCAAATTGTCAACATCTCTGTCCAATCAGCTGCCTATCTGTTACCCATTCAAAGCCCAACTCTCCCCCATGCCCACAGCAAGCATTTAGGTAAAACCTACCAGCAATATTTTACTGATTTAACAAAGCACAAAGCTAGGTGCTTTGGTATACTAACAAAAACAGAAAAGAAAAAAAAATATTCAGAAGGACAGAATTTTTATGAGGAGCTAGCTCAGGGATTTAAAATGCAAAACTGTATCAGAGTCCTATTTTGTACAAACTGTATGTGCAAAAGAAACGTAAAGGAAACTGTCTCATTAGGACAGTTACCCAAAAACAAATCAAAAGAAAACTTGAAAGAGGGGCAATAACATTTCAGAAATAAGCCTACGCAATAGGACAACTGATCAATAAAAAGTAGTTCCTGTCTCAAGAATATGTACAGGAGCCAGTGCTGTGGCACAGTGGGTTAAGTCTCTGCCTGCGGAGTCAGCATCCCATATGGGCACTGGTTCAAGTCCTGGCTGCTTCACTTCCGATCCAGCTCTGTGCTATGGCCTGGGAAAGCAGTGGAGGACGGCCCAAGTGCTTGGGCCCCCGCACCCACACGGGAGACTTGGAGGAAGCTCTTGGCTCCTGGCTTTGGATCGGCCTAGCCCCGGCTGTTTAGACATTTGGGGGAGTGAACCAGTGGATGGAAGATCTCTCTCTCTCTCTCTCTCTCTCTCTCTCTCTGCCTCTCTGTAATTCTGCCTTTCAAATAAATACATACATAAATAAATAAATCTTTAAAAATAAATTTTAAAAACTACATTTTTTTAAAAAAAAGAATATGTACAATATAATTAAATTGGCTTTCTTTTAATATTTATATTTCAGGCATTCTTTCATTTGATTTTATTTTTCTCAATTTTAAAGATAGATAGTTTAAACATCTGCTACTGTCTACTTCAAATAATTACCAGGAATAAGGAAGGCATAAAAAATGTAAACAATGGTAATTTTATTAACATAAAAATTATAGTAAGAATGCCTCTTTGGTTATTTCCTAAGAAATGTAAACGTTGATAACTGAATTACTTGGTTCAGTAATTTTGAATTTTAAAAACAGAAACAAAATCCAGGTGATTACTTAATATTAAGATAAGAGAATCTGTTTAAAATTCTGTGTTGATAAATTAATTAGAAAATATTTTTATAAGAAGACATTTTTACATAATAAAAGGCTAAGAACCAATTTTGTCTTTTTTATTCCTTGCTGGATTATTATCTAATAAGAATGTAAGAAAAAATACAGAAATGTTAAAAAAAAAGAGAGATTTCTTGTTTTTTTTTTTTTTTATTGCTTACAAAACTAGAAAGCATTAGGCCCTCTGTCTGAAACATCCAGACAGACAGACAGACATAGAAAGATAGAGAAAAACAAGTGGGTGCAATGTGAGTACACAGCACATGCATGCGTTTGCATGTTTGTATGTAGGATAACATTAAAGCTAGAGGCATATAAAACCAAGCAGCAGCAAGGGGATAGGAAACAATTATTTAATGGGTATCCTGTTTCTTTTTTTGGGTGATGAAAATGGTGTGGAACTTGGAAGGTGTGCTCCTGTTCTGAATGTATCAAAATACCACTGCATTGTGTACTTAAAAATGGTTAACTTTATATTACACAAATTCCAACTCAGTTAGAAAACAAAATAACACATTGTAGCTGGTCCCTAATTTACTTGTCCTTAAGACCCTAGAGAGTACCCACTGCAGGGAGATGGGAGTCCAGGAGTCAGAAGCACATGTGATGGCAGTGTTTTCTAAGCAGTAAGTCCAATCATCAGCCCCTTCAAGGAAAGTTTAGGTAACTAATGGAGCTTTGATCAGGACAGGAAGCTGTCTTCCGCATGAAAGGAAAGCTACTCCCTCCCAAAGTCACTCCCAATGTCTTTGTCAGCAACCACCCTGCTCCTCATTCTACCAAGAAAATAAACCCATGGCTGTCCCTCACTGACAAAATGTCTTAAGGGAGCCAATGAGGTAATGGTCCCTAAAGTGGACTCAAGAGAGGACAGCATCTCTCTAGATTTTGCTCCATCACTAAGGAACTGACCACAGGCAGCTCAGTTAACCTCTCTCTGTCCATGACACTCCCTTGTCTATATCATAACATTCGCCCCTGCAAAATAAGTCAGTAAGAAACACCTTGAACAAGTGTGGGCCTCCAGGTATCCAAGTTGTATGCCATGTCCAGTCGTCCAGCCCCCTTATGATGCTGAACACATTTCTTGATGGTGATGAGTCTCAGTTTTCTTTAACTGAAAACATTCTGATATGAGAGTAACCTACTCAGCTCATTTCTCTGCCAAGTCCAAAGAGCAATGTGCACTATGACCAAATACCTTCTTGGAGAAAAACGACTTGAATAAGTTTCCACTGAATATAGTTCACATTCTCAACTTTCCCAGTACTTAACAAACAATTATTAAACAAGCAAGGGAGGAAACCATAGTGAAAGAGAAGCAATCCTTTCTTTCATTTACAAAGTTCACGTGGGAGATTTCCCAGAGCTGAGGAGGCTTGAGGAAACATACTTCATGTATCTTTCTTTAGAAAAGCCATTCACTGGGCCAGCGCCGCAGCTCACTAGGCTAATCCTCCGCCTGCGGCACTGGCATCCTGGGTTCTAGTCCCAGTTGGGGCGCCAGATTCTGTCCCAGTTGCTCCTCTTCCAGTCCAGCTCTCTGCTGTGGCCCAGGAGTGCAGTGGAGGATGGCCCAAGTGCTTGGGCCCTGCACCTTCATGGGAGACCAGGAGCAAGGAAGCACCTGGCTCCTGGCTTCAGATCGGCATAGCGTGCTGGCCATAGTGGCCATTTGCGGGCTGAACCAACAGAAAAGAAGACCTTTCTCTCTGTCTCTGTCTCTCTCTTATTGTCTAACTCTGCCTGTCCAAAAAAAAAAAAAAAAAAAAAAAAAAAAAAAGCCATTCACTGAGTCAAGAATGGTTTCCTTAGGGTCCTGTACATGGAGTATGTATCTAGTCTCATACCAAGAAGATTCCCATGAGATAAGAGATGTGCAAGGCTGCCATTGCTGCAGAGCCAGTAAAGCCACCGACCGAGATGACAGCATCCCATAAGAGCACCAGTTTCTGTTCTGGCTGCACCACTTCTAATCCAGTTCCTGACTAATGGCCTGGGAAGGCAGTAGAAGGTATCTCAAGTGCTTGGCCCCCTGCTACCCGTGTGAGAGACCTGGAGGAGGCTACTGGCTCTTGGCTTCAGCCTGGCCCAACCCCAGCCATTGTGGCCATTTGGGGAGTGAATCCATGGACGGAAGATCTCTCTGTGTGTGTCTGTCTCTCACTCTTTCTGTAACTCTCAAACGAATAAATAAATCTTTTGGAGAGAGGGAGAAATGTGATAGCTATTCTGCTAACAATTCTACAACTATCCAGCACTGGATGTACACAAATTCCCAGAGTCGTCCCTGCAAACTTTACAAAGATTTGACTCACTATTTTTGTGGTGATCTAGACCTGGATTCTGTGTCCAGATTTTGAAAATAAAGGTCACAGGAAACTAAAACAAATCAAGAGTCAGTCTAAGAATTAAGTGCCTCCTCCTCACAATTCAGAAACTTAGCCAGAAGTCCCAGGCAAGAGAAGACCACACATCCCCTTTGACAGACACTTGCCGCGCTGACTGATGAGGCACCACCTGGAACACAAACGTCAAGCAGCTCCCACCCCTTGAGACCCCTTGCATTTGCCTGTCTCATTCCGCCCATGCACTCATGGCTCTGTGCGAGAGCTATTTCTTCTGGTGGGCTGTACTGCTCATCTGCCCTGTGCACGTGTTCTACGGGTGTCGTTGTCTTTTGTTTTATACTTATGATCTGTTTTCTTAAATATATCACTATCCTCTGTGGGGGGAGGGGGATGTCTCACTCTTCTGTACATCACTCTCCATATCTGGTACATAAGATGCTGGAAGTTTATTTTCTAGAGATAATGACAATGCTGATAATGACTACGACAATAGAAAATCGCCTGTACCTCCCTTCCACACCAACTACTTCAAAGAACTGCTCCAGAGCTCCTAGGAGCTGCAGCCAAATGTCACATTTATCTCTCCGCAGCATCTGACACTCTTGGCTATTCCCTCCTCCTCGCTGAATCTGCTTTCCTTGGCATCTGTGACTCTCAAGTTTTCCGGGCTCTCCTCTCCCTCTGGACTTTTAAATTCAATTACTTTGGGCCATGCCCATTTGAAGGGCTTCTCATTACATTCATGATAACATCTAAACTCCTTAATGGTGCACACAAGGCATGTTTTGATCTAGTTACTGTTTATCTTACCCGTCTCTTCTTTTACTATTACACTCTTGCGCCATGAACTCCAGCCATCCTGAACCACCTTCAGTTCACTGGATATGCCATGCTCTCTCTTGCTTCCAGTTATGACCTCTGCATTTCGCCGGCTTGAATCCCAGGACCCCACCGCCCCAAAGGCCGAATGTGGGATGGTGCCCTTCATAGGTCTACTTTTGGCAGCCTGTACTTCTTGGCCAATGCATTAATGCCTACATTACAACTGTCTGTTGACTTGCCTTGTTCAGTTATAATCTATGAGTTGGCTCACAGTAGGCATTTATTAACTAATCGTTGAGTTAACTCACTATCTGGTCAAGCTTCTTGTCAGTGAAGGACTTAGGAATACATTAAAGTGTGTTTTAAAGCAATCAAAATAACTCCGCACTAAATAGCGAAGACGAAATCTACTGCCTCTTTGTAACTTCATACTGATAATCTCAGACAGTGCTAGTCCGAAGAGCAGACACCGGATTTCATCCAAGTGCATGTCGATGACTTACCGGCAGAGGAAGAAGCCTGAAGCTCTGGCTATTTTTGTTCCCTAAATTCCTTGTATTCTGCTCCTGCACTTAAAGCGAGACGCTGAGGAGCAAGATATCAAGCGGAGAGGATATGAAGGCTCTGAAGACTCTGCCATTGTCCCAGAATTTAGAATCCCTAATGTTAGCTCTCCTGAGTGCAATGTGGGAAGAGAAGGAAAGCTCCCACCGCTCACAAGCTGACAGAGCTCAGGAGTGAAGAGCAGAGGCTCCAAGGTCAGGGCCTGAGCTTGTCACACAAGGTCAGTCATACAAGTCTGTGCTGGGTCTTGGCTTCGATTTAGTAGGCAGCACTAACTTCGGGTCCAGTTTCTTAATAACGATGCTTTTTCTCTGTTATGTGCCAGACACACCAAAGAAGGCCATATCAGGATGACTGTTCCTAAGGTGAAATGATCTGTGCTATTTTTTAAAATAGTCTGATGTGAACCACCCGGGTGAGAAAATGCTAAGATTTGCATTTCCTTGAAATGTGATGCTATTTTTATGCTTCTAATTGAAAAAATTTAAACTGCAAGTAATTAAGTGGGGGGGTGGGGGCACACGAAGGTGGCTCGTTCTTAGGCACATGGTAAACTGATTTGCAGTGGAGCTGGGAGGCTAATATTAGGAATGGGTAAGCAGGGGGATGCTTTGTGTTTGTTCAACGTCTCATACTATTTTTCAAATGTCATGGGCTCAGCAAAACCCAAAACACATTTTCTCAGCACTTCTCTCTATTTTTCAACCCATATGTATTTCGAGAGACGTTTAATTCATATGTTTCTGATTTATTTACATGCAAGTCATCAGAATGTTGTTTTGTACAAACTATTTGATGTCCAGGAAGCCTGTTGAGCCTATCCTTTGAGGATTTTTTCCTCTTCCCTCAGGACCAGGAAGCCATGATTTGCAAATAGGAAAGAAAGAAAAGAAAAGACAACCAGCATGTCTAATATTTTTTCCTCTAAGGTTCAAATTCTGTTCAAAAGTGAGATTTCATAAAGTCTGAGTACAATCTTAGAGCTGGCAGACTGTGTACTTTCCTGATCCTCAATGACACTGCCCTTCTGGAAGTTAGCAATGTCTTCCTTGTGGACAGGAAAGTGGGTATTTGCCACAAATGGATACCAAGGAGTGATCTTCTGTGGACGTGATGCATCCCCTGCCAAGGCATCCGAGTCTAAGGCTGGGGGTCTGAGATCAAGACAAAGAAGTCCTTGGCACCTGTGCAGGAGAGAACTGCACAAAAAAGCAAAAGTCCCCACTCTGAGGAATCCTACAGGCATTCTTTTTTATCAATTTATAGAAAGAATTTTCTAATTCAAGGTGGTCTGCCTGATAGATGTTTACATACTTTAAAAATCCGTAATTTTATAAATATTTCTCCCTTAGTGTATAACTACAAACTAAAACAAACAAACAAAAAAAACACATGGAGGAGCTTTGAACCCTTTAGCATCATTGGTGGCTACACAAATTTTATCATTTTAAAAGGACACATGGAATGGAGTAATATCTAAGAAGACTGAATCAGATTTTAATAGCAATGGCTGGCTATTTTGTTTTTTCTTTTTCTTTTTTGTTCTTTTAAGAAAATGTCTATTTAAAAGGCTGCCTCCTCTGTAAGCTTTTCTAAATTTCAATCTGAAAACTGAATTAATGTCAGGCAAGAAGCCTCTAGCCAGTATCGAACACTATCTCTTGCCTCTGTAGTTTGTCTCTACAAACACAAACCCACATTTCCCACCAGACTCCCGGTCCTGGGAGGCGAGGCAGTTAAGGAATGCTGGTTAATTTCAGGGAGCACTGGAAAGATCTCTACCTATGCCCTCTTTGAAGGCTGAGATATCTCTCTCTTCCCTAAAATTCTTTTCCATTTTCCTGTTTCAAAACCTGAATAACGTTAGGGCTGAGAAGATTCAAAGTCTTCTCAAATCAAATATCTCTCCAGCACAGCTGCTGTTAAGTGACCCAATGTGTTCCAAGACAAGCTTACAACCCATACACCACGTGTTTTCTGCAATGAACCACTGATACTACACATTACAGGACTGCAAGATGTTAAAAAAAAAAAAATCACCAAATTGGGCTTCTGAATACATCACTCTTTGAAAGTAACTAATAGTGGCACAAGCCAGAAGAAGAAATGTCAAGTGTTAAGTTATCAAACTGAATTATGACTTTAAGTTAGATATGTTTGTGTGTGAAATATCAAATAATTAAGTAGTTACTCTTAAAACACTGGGCTGCAGCAAATCAGTCGTTAGTTGCTCTGCATTCAAACATATTTCAAAGGACAGCTTTTATTCACTTGTAGAAGAAATATAAAATGGCAAAATTTAATCATTATCGAGATTATTTAAAAAAATGATAATCATTTAGCAGACCAATGTGTACAATGTAAAGAGAAAGAAAAAAACAGTGTTAGACAAATGTCTTATGAAGCAGTTAGTAACCATTGTAAAAATATGGTGGGTTTTTTCCAGGGTCTATCACATAAGACATCTCCCTACAATTTAAGTCACCAATTAAAGGTTTCAGTTTTTACTACCTTTCTCTAAAGATCAGCTCCAATATGGAAATAAATGGGAACAAGTGTGTCAAGTATGATGGTTAGGTTTCAAAAGCCAGCCTTCAGAACTAATAATTCATCTTTTTTTTTTTTTCAAAACTTTTAGGGGGCGTGTTTTATTTTGTGAGGGAAGGGATCCCACCAAGTTTGCAGGCTTCCAATTTAAAAGCTGGAAGATGTGAATGGCAACATTAACTCACAAGACACCACACTATCTTTTCAAACTACAATGATTCCTGATTGTAATACCTTGAAACACAATAGCCAAAGTGAAAATGTCACCACCTCAGAAAAGAAGTCCCCCTTTTGTAGATCTGATTATGGAACCTGAATTTGAAAGCATCATAGAAAAATGATACTTGGATACAAACAAACAAGTCATGGGTCGCATGAAAGTTGTCTATAATGTTCTCTCCGCTTTGCTTCTGTCCCCCAAAACAGGACCTTCCCTTGGCACGCTCAGATGCCAACCTGGTGGGCCACAGTACTGAGGAGGCTTCCTGGGTAACCCCTACTGTTGCTAACTTAGTGAGAGAGCAGTCACTGTTTGTGGGAGATGGGCCTCCAACAAGTCCCTTCTGCACAGCAATGCTCATGGAGTCAGAGACGTCATCCCCGCGTTTCCATTTTAGTGCTTGCAATGTGTAGGAAGACAGAACCTCAAACAACTCCTCGACACAGTCCTCCTGCCCCTATGCAGCAATGCAGCACCCACTCAAATAAATCCCAAGAGTTCTAGTAAAGGCAACACACACACACACACACACACACACACACTCTACTCTCTATCACTGCTATTTTTCAGCATCATTTCAATGCTTAACAACCTGAACTAATAGCCATTTAGAAACATGTCCTGAGCTTCTGCAGGCTACACAGCCCCCAACCCCATTTGGTTTTCAGCTTTGGTACACTTCTGGTCATTGTGATGGACGGACCTGCTCTGGGATTTTAACAAAAGAGTGGACAATTTTTTTTTTTTTAATTGAAGGTCCCTGATGTGGGCCACATGTTCCTGGCGGGGATTTGGAAGTCCCGAGGAGGCAGGGGCAGGGAATGTGAAGTGGTAGGGAGCTGGAGAGGGGGAGACAGGGGGAAAGTGGGGAGGGGCTGGATGATGAAAAGACCAGTTCCACAAGCAAAGCACATTAGCAACCCAGAGTGGAAAGGGCCGGAAGGAAAACCCACCCACCTCACCCCTGCGTTCATTCTATCAACCTGCAATTGCTGCAATCAAAACCATATGTCGGTTCTTCCAGATCTTTCTCACAGGACAAACATGCAAAGGGCCTCAGGCCTGGCGTTGCCATCAAATGGTAATTGATACCATATGAGCCACAAAATAGAAACGCACATGCAAACAGCAACCTCTCTGGCTGCACCCCCACCTTCCAGCCCCCTTCTCTGCCCCTTGAGAGGGATGAAATTGCAGGTCTTGCCGGGCTGCTAAGTGCACTGTGCACCATGAAAAACAAGTGTATGCGGCTCCAGTAACCACCTGTAAATCAGAGCGAAAGGAGAGCCCACTAGCCAAGAGCTCGTCCCGGGGAACAGGCAAAGGCAAAAGGTCACTCTGGGTTAATACAAGGTCATCGATCATGGGGGAAAATGAGCGCAGGTGTGAAGCAGATCACAGGCCTGGAGCAGGGAACGACCCCCCTGGTCCCGCAGCACATCCGGCCTGGAGAAAGCTCTTTCCAGCTAAACCACATCTGTCTTCCTCTCTCCCTGCCAGGGAGATAGTGGGAAAGTGGAAACCAGTCCCCAATTATGAGGCAATTAGAAGAAAAGTGACCCCAATCCTTGCTGCCTCCTTTCCTGAGGCTCTTTTTGCATCACATTGTTCTTATAGAAGTGGGAAAAAAATCATGCAAAGCCGCAGAGCTGGAGGTCCCGACAAATGCTGGGGGCATGTAACACAGTAGGTAAAATCCGTCTCTTATTTCCACCGGCACTGACAGAACTACAAGTAGCATACGGCTCTCGCCTCTGCATGTATATATTTTCTTATTAACTCGATCGGGCAGAAATTTGCAGAGATTTGTTTGGATTTGGAAGTCACAACAGAATGTCAGTTTTACAAACCAAGGCTCATTCTGTGGTGAAATGTGCAGCTCTGGACCAAACCCTTCACCACACACAGCTATTTGTTCCAATTCCTCTAGCAGCCGCTTCTGAACAAACAACTGACTTATTCTAAACACACGCAATGGGTCTAATTTTTCTTCCTTCTGCCTATCCCATTATATGTGATATTTTAGTCTTATAGATCTTATGAAGTTTAAATATTTTCCAGATGGGACGAGGGTAGGGAGCGCAGAACCCTGTAAACACTAGAAGTTGTAAAAGGACCAACTCAATACTTAAAACAGAAGAGCATGGCGCTCCCATTCCTCCCTCTGCAAGTAGTCAGCCAGGCAGCTCCACCGTGGACTGCAGAAAGGGGGACAGACATCAGCTCTTGTTCTCCTCTCCCAAAACCCTCAAGGACAGGCTGATTCATCTTCATTTTAGGACGCATCTATTTATGTTTCTTCACAGTAACCCATTTCCCCCCCAAAAGATGATTGAAACCCCACTGACAACCCAATGCATTCAGCGGTAAGAAAGAAAACCATGGTGGTACCCTAACAACGCGTTCAACTGTCCCACACAGGGACAATCCAGAAGGCCTATTCACCCCACCCGTTCACCCTGGCCACAGCAGTGCTCTCCTCCTCCGACCTGAACCAGGTGGCATTTACAAGTACCCTCAGCCTCCCGGCAAGTCAGGCACATTCGTGATGACAGCACTGATCCAAGAGAAAAGGCAGTGGATAAAGGCAGGGAGGAAAGATCGCAGGGCAGCGAATGGAGAGGAAAGTTCTGGTGACTGGCAGGGGACGAGAGAAACAGGCAAAGCAGAGGGCAGCGCAGTGCCGCGCGAGGGCTGTCAAGCCAGGCAGGCTCGGGTTAACCCACTCTGGGGAGACTCTGACCTTACCTCTGCTTTCCCTTCGTGGTCCAGGCAACATAACCCTGTATCTGAGCATCTGCATTGTTTAAATTTCATCCTGTAGTGTTGTTTGCTGATTGGTCAGACATGGCTGACAGCATCAGAAGTGCAATCTGACAGACAAGGAGCAAGCAGGACCACAGCACAGAATTCATCGGGGGAGGGAGAGCAGCAACTGCATGCTGGATCCATGCAACTCAGACCGGCAGATGTGTGCCGCAAGGCCTGGGGCTGGCCTCAGGGTGGGAGGGCCCAGGATGAGGCTGGGGGAGGGCATGGAGACTGGGAGGTGGGACAGGCCCAGCCACCCAAATGACCAAGCGCCAGGCATCCCCCCGGATCCAGCAGCATCTGGTCCACGATTAGAAGCTTGCCTCTTGCCACTCCCAGCTCCTGTCACCTCCTGGGGCTGGGGGAGGCTTTTCTCCCTAACTGCCGTTTGCACAGAGTAGACGTGGTGGTCTTTCCGGTGTGGGATTATGTAGTTGTCCTTTACATATTTATTTTTCAAAATGTCTGGCATTTTTCCTGGAATTCCAATGCTACTAAAGAGAGCCCAGTTGATAAAAGCATCTCGTGCGGACTTGCGTTGTGGAGAGGAAAGGCTCCAATGTACTGCAATTCTTTAACTGTTTGGTAGCAGGAAGGCAAAGAAAGTAAAGGAAAAGACAAAAAAAGTTGAAGGGGTTTGGAAAGGACACGTGGAATTGAGGTAGAAATGGTGAAAAAGGCAGAGAAGAAAGAAGATGGCTTGAAAGTGGGGGCAGAGAGAGATGAACCATCTCTGCTGAGTTTCGGATCTGTCGTTACTCTGACCCAAGTGCCTATTTCTTTGCAGGCCAGCAGGAGCCACCTGAAACTCACTGAAAGCAACGGTGGCTGGCCATGGAATACCCTCTCATTAACCACCTCCAATCCTACTCCCAGGACGGACAGACACACACACACACAAACACACACACACCCTGTGACCCAGCCTGCTGGTCAGTGGGTTCAACTGAGTTTGTCTGCTAAAAATGGACACTTTCCCTCTTGGAAATTTCTATGAAAGGTTTTCGCCTCCAAATAAGTAGTAATTTTAGGTTATCTGTACTCTTGCCTTTATGTCCCTACAACCTAAAATCATGACCGCCACAAGTCCAGGGGAAAACTGGTAGAATTTAAATATTTAAGCAGACTTTCCCAAGTCCTCAGCAGACAGCATTAATCACAAATTTCCTCTTGCCCAATTTTTGCTTTCTCAGCATTATGTTAGCAGCATTTAGGGGAAGATCTTGTGAACTCAAGAATTACAGAAGAAGAAAAGATATAAGGTGACGTGAGGATAACCGAGCAATAAATAAGAGATGGATGAAAGGGGCAGGAAGCAGAGGATAAATTAAGGCCCTGAGAGACCGGGTTATTAAAACTAACCAGTCAAATGGACAGAAAGAAAAGGACTAAGGTGCTCTGTCTGAGGGGAAGGTTAACACAACATGAAAATCAAGATTTAATAAAAACTAATCCTTAAAAAACCTCATCACTGATCTAACATCAATTTGGAACAGTGAAATGACAGAACAGGATGAAATAAAAACCATCTGGTTTAAAATAAAACAAAAACAAAAACTTCACCATCATGTCCACCTCACTGCCCCTCTTCACTGTGTAAACACTAAAACCACTGAAAATCCACAGAGGCCAGGAAAATGAATCAACGTAAGGAGACTGTGTGGGAAAGGAGAGCAGCAGAGCAGGGAGAGAGACAGGTATGAGGAAAGCTGTGGGCAGGTGAGGCCCGGGAAGGCACAGGGCTCCGAGGGCTATGTCTCTCAGTGAAGATGACGTGCAGCTGAGATCAGGAACAACTGAATAACAGAGCGTGAGTAAGAATGCAGGGGTGCACGTCATGCGACAGGGATCAAAGGGGAGCCAGGAAAATCAGAATGCACTTTGAAAGAAACATAAAGAAGGTGCCTTGGGATTTATAGACTTATAAATACAATTTTGCTAACGGTATGCTGTTTTAAAAGGCATTACACGCTGAGGAGACTCTATGAAAACAATTTCACGCATTTTTTGAAGCCACTTTTTAACTTCTAGGTTTGTTTACAATTGCAAGAGACAACAATGAAGATATCACACAAGAGCCTGAATTTCCACACACATTCCTTGGTAGGAATGAACCTAAGAAGTACAAAGACTATTTCTGAGGCACTTTTCAGGGTCCATGACATTCAAGGTGTAACTGTTCTTACAAAAATTCTCATTGAGCACTTTGCCGCTGACCAAAGAAACTCTTGTTCAAAATGCTGAAACTACCCAGGAATCCATGAGCTAGATGCCCTCTGAGAAGACAATGTTTCCAGTGTGGGTCCTAGGAGCCTGTACGGCTTCCAAGCCCCGGCCCTGGCTTAACTCAGGAGAGTATCAAGTTGGTTCCAGTGATAAAGCAGTAATTGCATATTTGGTGGAAAAGTCTACAGCTCCATCAAGCAGCAAAGGAAGCAGAGTGACAGCAGTTTCAGGTGCTGGGACACAATAAAAACAATGAAGAAAGAAAATGTTTGCTTTTTCTGTCAACTGAGATGTCAGTACCCATTAATAAATCTATCTGCTAAATCTACTCTTATTCATGTGGGACATCACCAATTTAAAGTAAAATAAATTATCTTTAATTAAATGGAATTGTCGTCTTCCTCTCGCTATCATCCCCAATTATTACATCCTAATCAGCCCTTTCGGGAGAAGGCAAGAGAGAGTGCTGAAAGGCACATTGACTATAAACAGTTTCTGTCTCTGGCAAGGGATGAAATTTTTAATTTTAATTATTGTGTTTAACTATAATTTTTGGAAATAACTAATGAAAACTACAAAAATTTTGTCACTTAACAGGGAGAAAATGAAACATGGGTGCTACCAAAATTCCCTTTCAGGCTTTCTCAGAAAATTTCAGAAGTCAGAAGCCACCATTACAAACTAAGCTAATTAACTCTTTAATGGAATCTAATACTTTTTTTTTTTCCAGTATAAAAGTGCTTGTTTTGATTTATATTTTAAAATACATAGCACTAACTGAATGCCAGCTATGGTATTTTTAGGTCACCAAGCTTTCAAATACTGAGATTACAGAATGGTATCAATTGATGTTTAGGCAAGAACAGAGTATAAGCTTTAGCTACTGAGACTGGCAACTGGATAAAAGGAGGAGGCTAATCCACTCACAGCCACCCAGTGACTTCCTCTGCCTCACTTCTCAGCTCCCCTGCTCCATTTTTTCTTTCTTCCTTTTACTGCGGGGGGTTGGGGGGCAAATGTACCCACCTTCCAGAAAAAGCAATGTGTATTTTAACCAACTGATGTGAATGCAAGATATGGCAAGATACCAGTTACCATACTGATAAGGCCCTCCAAAACAAACTATGACACAGACACAAAATTAAGCAGTGTCTCGCATCTACCCCAAGAATGAATTTATGGCACTTGGGTGCATCTCTCTAATGGTGCCCCTCTCTCTCCAATACCCAGGTGGGTTTGTGTCTGTTTCGCATTTTATGATAACTGCGGACCTGAGGAGGGAGAATGCAGGGGTTTGGAAGCCTTTGTGGTAATAACAAAATCAACCACAGAAATTGGGGCATTAATTATTAATTATTTATTCTAGACAGAATACAAATTTATCTTCTGTCTAGAAAAATAGGTAGGGGTATTGACTGTTTTCAACTACTTAGTGTTCCTTTCAAAAATGTATTTTTTTCAGGGTGTAGTACTGTTTTCATTTAGCTTGCCTTTGAATTGCCGCCTACAGAAGTAAAAAAAGAAACCACAGCTATACAAGCCTGCTGACTTTCTTATAAAAGAACCAGTTTTAAACTTGTTTATACTACTGATTCCAAATGAATTCAAGATGGTGGCTAGTTAAAGAAAGAGAACCCATGCCAGAGAGTTTGATCAAAGAACTTCAATTCAGCAATGTTCAGTTTTAATTGACCACTAATTAAGCTACATTAGTCCAAGAAAGGTCTGTATCACTTTGAGTAATAAAGAAAAGAATTAATTTAACCCTGTGTCAGTCAGCTTTAGTAAATGCATCTGAAAGCAACTTCTCAAACGACAGGCATGAAAGAGGTGCCTAGTGGTAAATGCCAAAAGTGGTCTACAGAATTCAGAGGCGACCAGGGACTCCGTTTTCAAGTGCATTTGTTACTTCACTAGTGATGTCACCTTGCAGGTATAATTATCTTCATTACAGATACAAAGATGTCAGCTTTACTCCCTGGGTTGCAAAGGGTTGCTTTAAAATTGGATTCAAAACATGGCATCACACCAGCCAGTTTTAACTTTCCTGTATTCTAGACAAAAATAGAGTGGATTTGCAAAATCATGAGAATTTTCAAAGGCTTGGAACTCTCCTTCTGGGAAAAGTGAGTTGGGGGAGGGGGGAGGGACAGAGAGAACGACTGCAATAACACCACCAAAAAAGCTCATTATAATTAGGAACCACAAGCTATGACAACCATGACAGCAGCATTAGAAGGCCACACGCTAAAATCATTCATTTCTGAAAATCCAGTTGCAAAACTTTAATTTTCCCACATACTATCAAAAAATTTTTTTTTAACCCACAATTCTGATTAAAAAAAAAATTTCAAGAGGGAAAAAACAAATCACAGAACAGAAAAAAATATTCCTATCATTAAAACGTAGGAAACAAGAACGACACACCTCTTTTGAAAGTTGTTTTTCTGACCGTTAAAGTCCTTCACATCAACTCAGGGGTGAATGCCTTATGGTTTTACGGCAAACACCAAAAAAACTAAAATATCTTTAAATTAGGAAAATATACCAAAAGGACCGTGGTATGCTGGCTTCCATTTTACATTAGCATCTCCCACCCTCCATGCCTGCATGAATTACAGCACTGAATGCTGCTTGTGCCTCAACACATTATATTTTGCATTAACCGTTTTTTGGCAACAATCTACCGTATTTTCTACAATAGTATTTAATGAATAACTATTTTTTATCATTCTGCCAGTACTCATTAAAATGCACTTGTTTGTGAAATGCAATAGCTAGCTATATGAAACCAAAATATTAATGCAAATTGGCATTTCTAAGTTTAAAATGGTATTTGCATAACAGGAACTAAACATGGCACAAGCTGGAAAAGTACACAGAACACAAATGCCTCTTCACACCATAATTATTGCTGAGAGAAATGATGGCCGTGTACAGCATTAGCAGCCCAAGGAGAAAGCATCTGCCAGGACGTGCCACGGTAGGCTCCCGGTGCTCCCCAAGGTCTGGTCGGCACCAACAAGAGCGGGATGGCAAAAGCTCGACACTTGCTCAAAGCAGCACAGAGACAAAGCACAAACTCATTCCCCATGCCTACCAATAACCTAGGACTAGGCCATCCGCTACCACCTACAGTTGTCACTGAAAAAATAAATACAATTCTGAGTGAGTGAAAAGTGGTTTGCAGCATTGCCCATCTTTACCAGACACACTTACCAACTCAGTGCTACTGGGAATGACAAGGGTGTATGCAGGGATGCACTTATTTAAGTAGATTAGCAATAAGGCTCCACAAGTTCCTTCCGATAGGAACTTTGAGAAACATGTCACTTAAAAATGTTTCTATACTTGCTGGCTCATTCAACACATATCATCTGAACACCCCTACATGCACAATGGTGTGCAAATCTTTAAGGGGAAGATAAAAGGTAGAAGATTGTTCTCAAAATGCTTTAAAGCTTATTGGGAAGATGTGTTAGAATTCCAGAACAAGGCGAAGTATAGCTGGGGACTTTAAGTAAATGTTAGTAAGAATTTTCATTGATGATGAAATATTTGGATTATTTGCATAAATGCATTTTTTAAATAAATAAATCTCGGGGCCGGTGTTGGGGCTCACTTGGCTAATCCTCTACCTGTGGTGCCAACATCCCATATGGGCGCCGGGTTCTAGTCCTGGTTGCTCCTCTTCCAGTCCAGCTCTCTGCTGTGGCCCGGGAGGGCAGTGGAGGATGGCCCAAGTGCTTGGGCCCTGCACCCGCATGGGAGACCAGGAAGAACCACCTGGCTCCTGGTTTCGGATCACCGCAGCTCCGGCCATGGTCGCCATTTAGGGGGTGAACCAACAGAAGGAAGACCTTTCTCTCTCTCTCTCTCTCTCTCTCTCTCTCACTGTCTAACTCTGTCAAATAAATAATAAAAAAATAAAATAAAATAAATACCTCTTGTTACTGGGACAGCTGGAGCAGACACAGGAGCTCTAAATTCTGCAGAGACCAGCTCTCTGAGAGCACCCAAGGGTCTTGCCTAAGTGTGGCATAGATGTAGGCACGCATGGTGGCTGCATGAATGTGTCTTGGTTGTCTGTCGTATGCTGACAGGTGTACGGAGAGGCACTGGGATGCAGTCCCTTCTCCTGGAGGAGCTCCCTGGCTGATGCACAGGAGGGATATCCAGGGTCCCCAGACAGACTAAGAGCTGGAAAGTTTGTCTAAATCAAGCTCTCAGCTGAAGGTAAAAGGACACAAACACAATTGAGGTAAGCATTTACTAAAATGCTACAACGTAGCATGGAAATCTTGAGTCTTACCTCAGATGTTTGCTGACTATAAAGCTAAGAAAAATGCAAAAAAGATCACATCAGAAGTATACAGAACAAGTGACCCAAGGTCTGTCATGATCTGGAAGAACTGGAGTGAGTACCTTAATCCATACTGCTTCCAGCCCCTATGCCAGCACCTCTCAGGAGACCTTTCTGCAAATGTTCTGCATCTATGCTGTCCAGGCGCCCATCATGTGACTACACAGCAAATTACTCTTCTAAACTGTTCAGTGGATCATACTGGGACCCAAAGGATGTAAGAAATACTGGGATGCTACATAGACAGTAGATAGATAGCCAAGGACTGATCAAAAATGCAAACAGGGTTGATATTCCTTCAAAGGGCTTTCACTTAAATTTGCAATTTTTAAAAATGACCACGTTCCAGAACAAAACACTCAAATTACAGAAATTATCATGAGAAACGGCACTCTTTATTGTCTGCCTGTCACACACACAAAAATGTCTAAGTTTCCCTTTCAGTTGCTCATTTTTAATGCAGAAAACTCTGTACAATAATAAAATGGGAAAAACAGGCCGAAAGAAATGCCAGAATAGGGCAAACTTCTAAGATGGCTACAGAAGTGATGCCCGAAGTAAACATCAGAGCCTCAGTGTGGTTTTACTACAACTGTGCTGCACCATGCTGGACAGGGAAACTCAGCACAGTCTCAGGATGCCTGTGGCATGGAGTTGAAATTCCACGAGCTAGTGGGCTAGGCAACCAGTGACAGCATATCTGTACAGCAAAGATATCCTGCAAATCCGAGCTGCCACTCCTGTGCCCGGCCGCCACCTCCACTCTGATCAAACCTGAGAGAACCTTGTTTAGCCTGGGGAGGAAACTGAAGTGTGGCACAAGTTACCGTCAACCTTGGCAACTCTCTCCAAAACTTGGCATCTATGGAGTGAGGTGTGCTTCTGGGTTCTAGGAGTTGGCAGGTGTAAGAATCTACTACCAGATCCTGCCACCTTCCTCCACAGGGTGCTAGGGAAGTCAATCAAGGTTTCAAAATCACTTCCAAATCACAGCCAAGGGTAATCCAACAATGATGGGAAGCACAGCAGTAGCAGGAAGAGAAATCCCCAGTTGTGAACATGGAAATCTGAAGAGAGAGTCTCTAATACTGATTTCAATTTTTAATATTTTCCTCGAGTAGACCATATTTAGTGATCATGCAATGTCCTTTATGCCAAAAATACTTAAAGCTAATTATTCATTACTTTTTTCTTGCTAATGATTTTTTCATGTTTTATGTCCTATAGAAAAAAATAACTTCTTTCAAGATGATTCAGATAAACTAATAGATATACTGATAGTTCAAAGTATTTTAAAAGGTAAGATGTAAATATATATTTAGGTTATGGAGAAACGTACATTATTGATATAACATATTCTAACAGCTGCTTTGAAGTCATTCCAGTTGGTTTACAAATAATGTACTATATTTGTAACACTACAAAGTCTCACATTTTCATGGTAGATGGTAGAAATAGTTGGATAATTCAGTAGTATACTGTGTAGGGGGGAGAGAGAGAGAAAGAAGAGGAAGTAAAGGTTGGGGGTCAGGAAGGACAAAAACCGTTATAAACCAAAAGACAAGAATATTAAAAGAAAACTGACAGTATCCATAAGTGGCTCACAACCCACTAGGAATGATTTATTAAGGCCGAATATATCACTTCTAGGTCAAGGCTGTCCTGTGCAGTGTAGGGTGTACAGCAGCATCTCTGGCCTCTAGAACCACATTTCAGTAGCAAACTCCTGCTGGGCTCCAAGGTTGTGTCAATCAAAGCCATTTCCAGTTATTGTCACATTTCCCCTGGAGGGCATCCCTGTTCTAAAGAGACATCTTTGTAACCTGAGTCTGTCAGCACTTTGATTTTAAGTCTTTATATATAAACAATGGGCATCTCCAAGAGTATCCTCCTTCAGCTGAACAAGTAAATAGCCATTTGCACCCCAGATCACCTGGTATGTGAAATTTTGACCTTGTGATGTAATGGTGCTCAACATTCCTAGCTCAGAATTTTGAAATAGGTAGGTAATTTCAAAAGTTCATTTTAGAACAATTCCATAGCCATTTTCATTATGTGATCGAAAATGTCTATTATTTTTAGCTAACTCATTCTGAACTATGTGCAATCATCACAATAACACACTGTAAATAAATTTTTGATGCATAAGCAAGTTTGAGTAATAAATAATCAGCATTATCTATTACCGTCTAGTTATGTAATCCATCCATCTATCCACCCAATCATCCATACTTCCTCTGATCCAGCCATACATTTATCATCATAAAACCTGTCATGCTTTCCATTCTGATTGAGTTACACAGGTAAGAAGTGTAGGACCAGCAAAAGAGTTTAATCTACACAGCTCCCTATTGGCAATGCATCTGTGCAGACACTATCATCTATAAATAATTCCACATCAGGCCAGTTGTGCACTTTACATACTGCATCATCTACTTCAAACTACGAAAAATCTTTCAATATCTAAATGTGCCTACATTTTGTGACATTGTTTGTATTGTTAGATACATAGTCTCCCGTCAGATTCAAAGTTCCAATATTGACTATCCTGAGATCAACTTGAGAGTTCACAACAGGTTAAAAGAACATGCGAGGAGAACATTAAAAAGGTATTAAAGATTCCAAAAACAAGTGCTAGCCTAAACCTACTTAGACATAATTTATTTCTCCTTTTTCATCTTTTTTTTCCTTTTTTTTCATCATCTAAAACTGATGGAGAACAGCCATAAAATGAAAACTTCCTCCATAAGGAACAAGTTAGTGTGGTTCTGCATTTCTCAATGTCATATCTGAAAGGTAAAACAGCTTCCATAGTTTAGAGGTCAGGATCTCATAATGACTCATATAAGCTGTCTTTCTTAGGGTTAAGTAAGTAAACTGAATCCTAAAAGGTTTTATTAGCAAAGGTGACATGGTGAAATGGGCCAAGAGGTTCTACTACCACCTTTACCTTTGAAAGGTAAACACATTTAATAGCCATACATCTATTTCTAGCAGTTTTAGCTCATTCCCTGGAAGCATCAAAGAGGCCTGCTGCACTCTGCAACCTCTGGGAAGAAGGATTACCGGATTCACATCAACATATCTAATTTTACAGTTACCTTATTTAAGTTTTTAATACAGCACAGGTCTTTTTCTCAGGTGTTAATAGAAAAATCAATTCTAAGTCACAACAGCTGTGATCATTTTAAATATCACAGCTGTCATGAGTTGAAAATAACCAATTTGAGCACACAAGTTTCTGCTGCACATGTAACAAAAATGAAAATATGATGGAATTTTATCTTTTAGTCCCTCTGAAGCTGAATGTCTAATACAATGGTGAAGTAATAACTTATTTGCTTTAAAATAAAGTCAAGCTCCCATTTCTTTGCTGACCTAGCCAACAGATGGCTTAAAAGAATGGAGAGGAACATCATTTTTAACATATAGTCCTATGGTAACTGTGAAACATGTTTAATTACAGAAATAGTATTAACTCTGGAAGGACTGAGTTAAATAGTTGATATCAAAATTGAGAGTTCATTTATGTAAACATTTTGCTGTGAAGCCAGGGGGGAGATTAAGTGGGATCCATGCTACACATTAAATGTGATTAAAGCCTGGGAATTTAAATTATTACACAAGACTAAGTCTAAACTCATGGATAGTGTTAACTAGTATCTTCAGAAAATAATGGCATTTTATCCACTTTGTTGCAGACTCAAACTATTTTACAGGATGAAATAAAAACACATGCTTGCCTCTCAATCCAAATCTAGCACCATTATATTCTGAAGAACAAAATGACATTCTTAGGGAACCTTAAAAATAAGAGAGGCAGGAACAGAATAATATTTATTTGGTTACAGAAAGTTTAGGTTAGTATGTGTGAAATGAGTGGTGTACAATGATCACCCAAGAAATTCAAGGATTATGCTTAAAAAACAAGTATTGCCACCTAAGCTATGGGGAAGAATAAGGCTCAAATGTTTGAAAAACGATATTGCATGATTAAGACAAGGAGGAAATAAACTAAAGGCAAGGCACAATATTAAATCCCATTGCATTACCCATGTGACGCAACTTACATTATCTTTTGGAAATTTGTTCTGAAAGTCTCCTAACCCCCTGGCCAATCTAAAACTAGAAAATAAAAATGCAAAGTATCTTTATTCCACATCTTTGACACTTCCCTCTTCCTCTCTTCTTCTCCCTTATAGATTCTCAGGGTGGAGACAAAAAGTTGGTGATATTTGTAGCTAACAACTGCCAGTAAGTAAAAAAGCTGCTCCCCATTCTGCTTAGGGAGGTTCAGTGCAGCAGATCCAGGGGAGCCCCACCATCCCCTAGTATTTGCATATTAATTTCAAAGCTACATGAAAAACATTGTAGTCTTTTAATCACATCAACACACAAAAAGGCACTACAAAGTGAAACTGCACTTGTTAAACATCTATCCCAACCCCCACAACACACAAAGGAAGCCTAAGAAAACAGCATCCCCTGCTCCTGGAATGCTGAGCCTCCACTTCTGAATTGTAATAACAGGTGCAGAAATAATAATGTGCTGGCCAATCAACTTTTTTCCTCTGATTTGTCAGTTTAGCTTAATAATGCCATTAGGAATGTAAACATTTCTGCAATTTATATTTAAAAGTCAATAAAATAATGGGGTACAGAATTTATCCTTTTTAATTTTTTAAGTAATACATTTGATTATTTTAATCACGTCAGTACTTAACTGGATGGGGTTTAAATATGCATGTAACATCAATTTAATTTGTTTTATTCGTTAGAAAAGCTATTGGGTAATACAGCATTATTCTCCTTAAAAAAAAAAAAAAAAAAAAAAAAGAAAGGGAGCAAGCACTCTCTCTAGGGGAAAGGGAGTATAGAACCTTCTACTTCTTGGAGATGGGATTCCAGTGCCTTCCAAATGTCTTTCATTACGTACATTTTAAAATGGTAACAAGGAGGTGAGAATCCAAAGCACACTCACTAGATGGCTGACCATAAAAACAAGGAGTGTTTCCATACTGTGGATAAACTTTATAGGGCTACAGTAATAGGACTGTGGTTGGTAAACGCATCAACTACTTTTAAAATGGTGTGAGAGCTTTCCCCAACATAGCAATTCCCACTTGAACAGGATCATTATTGGTGTAGTCATTCAGTACTCTATAATTCTCACCCTTAGGTTTGTGGAGGTGAAAAAGCCAAGTCCAATGTTAGCCTCCACTGTTAACATCCCCTATTCATTTTCAGGTCAGCTACAATGGAAGCAGCTGGAATTCAACTCTCCCCACTCTGTCCCACCAATTACCTCAATGTGCCCTCTCTCAAGATGAGTGTAATTTGGTCTCTCGAAGAGCTCAGTGCTGGGTCGCTGGGGGATGCCAGCCAAATCCCACATTTTTTTCCGTGGAGCCTGAAATTAGACCATCCCCACTGCTCCCTCCTCGACCCCTGAGGTGCTTCACCCCACCTAGCATCCCAACAAGGGGGAGCGCCGAAGGCCAGAGCTGAACACAGCCTACATTCCCAGACGGAATTTTACTGGGATAGTGCCCCTTTTGAGTCAATTCTGAATGAAACGCCTTGGTGAGTATGTGCAGATTTCTTTAAGAAATCAGGAAGAAGAATTTGATGAAAACTAGGCTCAGAATCAAAGCAAATGTGGAATTTAAAGACGAAAATATCCGAAATGGGAACTTATACATTTTACGCAGACTATAGTAATGTGACATAAATACATCTGTGAACAAAAAAGTGGTGATGTGGAAACTAAGTCACGAGTCCTTAGCACTGCAAAAGGGAACGTCTCCCAAAGTTCAGAAGGAGGCATTGATAATTCCCAAACCGCCTTCAAGCTCCAAACCCAGAAATCCCACCTTCAAAACTGTTCAGACGAGTACACCTGCAGTGTTTAATGAAATGCAATCATATGTATACAATATACCTAAAACGATGTGATCTTGTACTAAGTAGCTTACTACAGGTTTAATACGTTAAAGGCCTGCATGAGGGAGATCTTCTGAAAATCCCATCGATGTTTATGGCAGATCACTTCACACTACAAAATACAACTATTTATAGAAATATTCCCATCAGTTTTGTCAGTGTTCATCTGTTTTCCCTGATATACAGACACTGGCTTTTTAAAATAGAACTATGATGATTTCCTGAATAGATTAAGTATTTTATGAATACAAAGAGTTCCATTATTTTTTAGTAGACAATAATGTGTATAGCCCATATAACCTTACCTAGTGTCACCTCACAGTTAAGTCTGAAGTATTAAGTGCTAAGAAACAGATAAAAACCCAAATACAAGGGTCCAAGAAGTTTGTGGAAAATAGAATTAGAAGGTAAGTTTCTTTTGGTGCAATTTTTTTAAAATCCAGGCACATTCATATAAAAAAAAACTCAAAAAGACGTAAATCTTAAATTATCTTTAAATTATACTGGCTGCTGAAGAGAGAGCTTTCCTGGGATTCTGATAATAATGAAGGGAACAGAAAGCTCAGTAATCTTTTTGCGTGTGTGTTCTGGAACTGTCCCAGGTATGAGACATGCATTTAGGTTTGTTATGTGGAACAAATACATGTTTCCACTGCATTTTCTTCTTAAGGCAAAAGTAAATCTGTATTCAAACAACTTGTACAATAGCCACAACCATATCCAAAATCTATATATTTTCACTAGGTCAGAAATCAGGTTTTTTGTTTTGTTTTGTTTTGTTTTGGCAGCAGTGAGGGGAAGAGATTTCTTAATGGCAGGCTGCTGCCCATGTGTACTGGCCTCCATGATTATTAAAAAAAAAAAAAAAAAAAGATAATGGAACATATTTCTGTTCTTAGCGGCAAAGCAGTGATAGAAGTTTCAAGTAGGTTTGAATAAACACATACACACCATTCATTATAAGGAAATATGACAATGCCTACATATAAACTATGATGAAGCCATTTAAAAAGAAGTTATAAGGAAGAAATCACTCTCAAGCTTCCATGGTGGAACTGCAATTTTAGCCAAAAAAAAAAAAAAAAAAAAAAAAAAAAAAAAAGGCAAGAAAACAACAAAACCAAACAACAATAAAAAAGCCAGTAGGGAGTGTAATGCAAACCACATTTGTGATGGAACAGGAAACAAACGATTCTTCCACACAATATCCTGCAGATCAGTTGGAAAGGTATTTAAGGACTGCCCCAGCCTGAAGACCCTCCCTCCTGACCACTGCTCTCCCCAGCCTTCCTTCTCCTGTACTAGTGTCCTTCCTCCCTAATGCTCCTTGAACAATGCCAACCCCTAGCACCACCACGATGGTTATCGATTATCAACCCCAGATTCTCAGTGGGTTCAGCCTTGCTTGAAACTAAAGATTAAATAAAATTAACCAAATATGGAACTGATCTATAATTTCTTCCAAAAAAAAAAAAAAACCTTTGCTGCACAAAAAATTGTTCAAACTGACATCTGTGAATCTCACACAAGGATTTTGGAAATTTAATCAGAGGCAGGAGAGCAAGATGTAGCCATAATATGAAGATTAAGCGTCTGGTGATTTTTCACCAGCTCTAACGTAAAGAACAAAATCAACATAATTTTGTTTCTAGAAATCCAGCACAGAAGCAAAAAATCACATTTTTTTTTGTTATTTGAAAATAAGTAAATTAAACTGTTTTATATGTCAATACCAAAAAGTAAACTCACAAAAAGGAAGTTTGTCCTACATACTTTTTCTTGGATTCGCTTTATTTTGTCAAATCAGTGGGGAGTTGAAATAATCATTAGTCTGTGACCTAAACAGATTTTTGTTCTGTACTAACAACTAGCCAGTAATCTTTAATAGCCATGCACTTAAACTGGCTACTTTCATTTATAATCCAGGGTCTGAAAATACTAAGTATATGAAACATATTTTTAAAAGGCCAGCTGTAATTTGCATGGTTGATACACTATTGAAAACTTTAAAACCTAGCAGCTACCTATATGTGGTTGCCCCCAACCAACCGTGAGGTTTGCAAAAAAAAAAAAAAAAAGCGGGTGGGGGTGGGTGAGGAGGTCCTAAAAGGTCCTAAAAATGTTGTTATTGGTGCATTTAAATACTAATCTTTTTACATTAGCACTTCTTGTGGTAAATGAAGCAAAGCTAAACACTTCATTGTTCAATTTCAAGCTATAAAAGATTCAGGTTGCTGAGACTTACTTATCTATAGAACAACTTTCTTGCATGAATGTATTCCCAGCTGAGGAGACTTTGCTATTTCAACATACCTATTTTTTTCCACCTTCAACAGGAATCACACAATCATTTTATTTTTCTATCTTCAATAACAAATAATTGATATCCTTTTCATCTCTGAACTTAGTGAATTGAAAAGCGGTATAATATGACCAACAGTCAGAATATAAACACGGAAAGCTCATTATCATTTACTTTCTGAGATTTGATGACTTGACAAATAACTATTTCAAAACAACTAGTTTGAAACATGGTTTGAAGCTTGTTAGTATAAAGCAAAAAGAGCAATTACAATAATTATAGGTTTCTCTATACGGTTTAACACATGCACATGCTGGTGAGAGCTGATGATGTGATCTTAAATTACCATTAGGAGGAAATTTCGCCACTTTTGTTTTCAATTTCATTTGCCATAATTTTATCTTTGTGCTGCTATATTTTTAGGTTTGTGGAATTTGACCAAATAATTACTTATTAAAATTCTTGTTCAACGAACATGTAAGCAGATATAAAAATCAAAATTTAGGGTTAGAGCTACCCTCACTGTTGATCAGGGAATGCCAGACACTTCTTGGTGCCTGCAAGAGGACAGACTCAGCCGCACAATTTGATACTAGCTTGTGTTCACGACACTTAAAAAAACTGTACGGATTTTTGCTGCCAAAAAACCCTCTCTCTCCGATAGTTAAGAAGGGATGCTTTCAAATTTTTATTTAGCAGATATTGGAATTCATCTGTATTAAACCTCTAATGCATGGAGAAACAGAAATCACAATCGTTATTTGGTCAAGTTCATTAAGCTCTCACCTGAGGAGTGCTGATTTTTTAAGGCATATTTTAGTTTATATTAAAGATTCCTCCCTTGACAACTCCCTTGTTGTGATATTTTTGTTAAGTTTTGTTTCAAGGGGTCCCTACTTCAAGACAGGTACAGTCCTCCAAATTGTTTTGGGATATGGTCATGGACACATATCATTGCTTAAGGTAATAGAAAATTCACGCTTTCTTTTGATTGCCTTAAATTATTATTGATTACAATATTTCTCTTGCTAGGAAGTTAGAGGAAAACTGATTTTACAAACACTGTATCTTCAAGTTCAAAGAGAAGAAATCTTAATTGTTGTAATGCTTAATTGTATTCTTCCCACAACCTAAAATCACAGTGTTTAGGAATGATTTTCCATTTTTCTTCTTTTGTTTATTCACTGGGAAAACCTGCTTCCTCTGGCCTCTCTCAGTTCAGAGAGTTCAGACTGAATTTAAACAAGTAATTGACTTGTCACTGGGAAAGAAGAAGGAATTCAGGGCTGTGTTGTCTTCAGAGGAAAATTTGTGCAACAAATAGCTGGCCACACTTAACAATTCACGTTAAAACGCAAAGTGGTCATCCACGGTCACGCACAAAATCGCCCAGAAGGTCAAACCCCAAACAACCAACAAAACTCAAGAAACGTGAAGTCTTCTTCGATAGGCATTTTGAACAATTAACGCATGGCATACACAATCTCCACAAGACGCCTGGCACCAAATCAAACGCCGCTGAACGCAGAATTACAGCCAGTATAATACACACTGTAGAATAAACAAAAAAATCTGCTTCCCCAGCGTATGCACGAAGACATTTTTGAAAATGGTATAGAATTGGCCCCTTACATGGAACACCCATAACTGGACCTCACTGTGTGCTTCACAAAGCTCAAATGAAGAACTGGTAGCCATCCATGCTTTCAAAAGCTTTCTGTTGGTGTTCCAAGTGGCTATTTTTTTCTACCTATGATGTATATACAATTTGTCTCTTTCTAGCGTTTGAATCAATAGAGATATACATCACCAGATTTGTTTTTAATAAACGCCTTAAAACAGTTCCTATAAATACATTTCCTGTGACAGAGCGATCTTGATTTTATGAGTACCATCCTCTTAAAAAAAAATCTAACAACCAAAATATTTGGCAACTGAGAGGGCATATTAGTGATATGATGTCATATTCAGCGTTTTCTTATGGTGGAGGCAACTGGCAAGCTGTGGGAATGGAACACATATTTTTAAAAATTCCTTTTGGCTAAAAGGGAGTTAAAATGTCCAAGCCTTAAACTAAAAGTGGCAGTTCAGACATTAAAGGAGCAAAATGAACAATTACCATATAAAAATCACATCACTGGTAATCCTTAAAGATAAAAACCACAGAAACTTACATTCAAAGTAATTCTCTTATAATGTATAAGGGCTATATAATTGCTGAATCTAATTTATTGCTTAGGGACACTTTTGCTTACTGATTACAATAGCATCATTCAGGAAAATCTCACTAAAAATGCTTTAAAATTAAAAGGTAGGACCATGTTATCTATGGGAA